>NC_133852.1:625154-827654 GCF_047830755.1 Zonotrichia albicollis
TCCAAAAATCACCCCAAAAATCACCCCAAAAACTGCCCAAAAATCACCCCAAATCCACCTCAAGATCACCTCAAAAATCACCGCAAAAGCACCTCAAGATCACCCCAAAAATCACCCCAAAAGCACCTCAAGATCACCCCAAATCCACCTCAAGATCACCCCAAAAATCACCCCAAATCCACCTCAAGATCACCCCAAAAATCACCCCAAGATCACCCCAAAAATCACCCCAAATGCACCTCAAGATCACCCCAAAAGCACCTCAAGATCACCCCAAAAGTCACCCCAAATCCACCTCAAGATCACCCCAAAAATCATCCTAAATCCACCTCAAGATCACTCCAAAAATCACCCCAAAAGCACCTCAGGATCACCCCAAAAGCACCTCAAGATCACCCCAAGATCACCCCAAAAACTGCCCAAAAATCACCCCAAATCCACTTCAAGATCACCCTAAAAATCACCCCAAATCCACCTCATGATCACCCCAAAAGCACCTCAAGATCACCCCAAATCCACCTCAAGATCACCCCAAAAATCACCCCAAATCCACCCCAAAAATCACCCCAAAAATCACCCCAAATCCACCCCAAAAATCACCCCAAATCCACCTCAGGATCACCCCAAAAATCACCCCAAAAGCACCTCAGGATCACCCCAAAAATCACCCCAAAAGCACCTCAAGATCACCCCAAAAATCACCCCAAATCCACCTCAAGATCACCCCAAAAATCACCCCAAATCCACCTCAAGATCACCCCAAAAATCACCCCAAGATCACCCCAAAAACTGCCCCAAAATCACCCCAAGATCACCCCAAATCCACCTCAAGATCACCCCAAAAATCACCCCAAATCCACCTCAGGATCACCCCAAAAATCACCCCAAATCCACCTCAGGATCACCCCAAAAATCACCCCAAATCCACCCCAAGATCACCCCAAAAGCACCTCAGGATCACCTCAAAAATCACCCCAAAAGCACCTCAAGATCACCCCAAATCCACCTCAAGATCACCCCAAAAATCACCCCAAGATCACCCCAAAAATCACCCCAAATCCACCTCAAGATCACCCCAAAAATCACCCCAAATCCACCTCAGGATCACCCCAAAAGCACCTCAAGATCACCCCAAAAATCACCCCAAAAGCGCCTCAAGATCACCCCAAAAATCACCCCAAAAGCACCTCAAGAGCACCCCAAAAATCACCCCAAATCCACCTCAAGATCACCCCAAAAATCCCCCCAAATCCACCTCATGATCACCCCAAGATCACCCCAAAAACGGCCCAAAAATCCCCCCAAAATTCGCCGTTTTACAGGAGGAACACGACACCCCCAAACTGCTGCACTGGCATTTATTGACACCATAAAAGAAATTTATTGGGGGCGTTTTTGGGGGGCTACGGGGGCACCCCCAAACCCTCTGAGTGTGGGACCCCAAAATCCCCCCAAAATCCCCCCAAAATCACCCCAAAACTACCCCCAAACTGCTGCACTGGCATTTATTGACACCACAAGGGAATTTTGGGGGCGTTTTTGGGGGGCTACGGGGGCACCCCCAAACCCTCTGAGTGTGGGATCCCCAAAACCCGGGTGGTTTAGGGGGTGATTTTGGGGAGGTTTTGGGGTGATTTTGGGGTGATTTTGGAGCGGTTTTAGGGGTAATTTTGGGGAGGTTTTGGGGCAGTTTTGGGGAGGTTTTTGGGGCGATTTTGGGGTGGTTTTGGGGTGATTTTGGGGCGGTTTTAGGGGTAATTTTGGAGCGATTTTGGGCAGGTTTTGGGGCGGTTTTAGGGGTGATTTTGGGGTGGTTTTGGGCAGATTTTTGTGGCAATTTTGGGGCGGTTTTGGGGCAGTTTTGGGGAGGTTTTAGGGGTAATTTTGGGGCAGTTTTAGGGGCGATTTTGGGGCAGTTTTGGGGAGGTTTTAGGGGTAATTTTGTGGCAATTTTGGGGCGGTTTTGGGCAGGTTTTTGTGGCGATTTTGGGGCGGTTTTAGGGGTAATTTTGGAGCGATTTTGGGCAGGTTTTGTGGTGATTTTTGGATGATTTTGGGGAGGTTTTTGGGGCGATTTTGGGGTGGTTTTAGGGGTGATTTTGGGGCGGTTTTGGGGAGGTTTTAGGGGTAATTTTGGAGCGATTTTGGGCAGGTTTTGGGGTGGTTTTGTGGTGATTTTTGGATGATTTTGGGGCAATTTTGGGAAGGTTTTTGTGGTGATTTTGGGGCGGTTTTAGGGGTAATTTTGGGGTGGTTTTGGGGTGATTTTGGGGAGGTTTTAGGGGCGATTTTGGGGCAATTATGGGGCAGTTTTGGGACAGTTTTGGGGAGGTTTTAGGGGTAATTTTGGGGCAGTTTTGGGCAGGTTTTTGGGGAGGTTTTGGGGCAGTTTTGGGGAGGTTTTAGGGGTGATTTTGGGGAGGTTTTGGGGCAGTTTTCGGGAGGTTTTTGTGGTGGAGGTTTTTGTGGTGATTTAGGGGTAATTTTGTGGCGGTTTTAGGGGTGATTTTGGGGTGGTTTTGGGCAGATTTTTGTGGCAATTTTGGGGCGGTTTTGTGGCAGTTTTGGGGAGGTTTTTGGGGTGATTTTGAGGCGATTTTGGAGAGGTTTTTGTGGTGATTTAGGGGTGATTTTGGGCAGGTTTTTGGGGTGATTTTGGGGAGGTTTCTGTGGTGATTTTGGGGCAGTTTTGGGGAGGTTTTAGGGGTAATTTTGGGGCAGTTTTGGGGTAATTTTGGGGCAGTTTTGGGGAGGTTTCTGTGGTGATTTTGGGGCAGTTTTGGGGAGGTTTTTGGGGTAATTTTGGGGCAGTTTTGGAGTGAATTTGGGAAGGTTTTTGTGGTGGTTTTGGGGCGGTTTTGGGGCAATTTTGGGGAGGTTTTTGTGATTTTGGGGTGATTTTGGGGCGATTTTGGGCAGGTTTTTGTGGTGATTTAGGGGCGATTTTAGGGAGGTTTTAGGGGTGATTTTGGGGCAGTTTTGGGCAGGTTTTTGTGGTGATTTTGGGGCAGTTTTGGGGAGGTTTTTGGGGAGGTTTTGGGCAGATTTTTGTGGCAATTTTGGGGCGGTTTTGGGGCAGTTTTGGGAGGTTTTTGTGGTGATTTTGTGGTGATTTTGGGGTGGTTTTAGGGGTGATTTTGGGGCGGTTTTAGGGGTAGTTTTGGGGCAGTTTTCGGGAGGTTTTTGTGGTGATTTTGTGGCGATTTTGGGGCAGTTTTGGGCAGGTTTTTGTGGCGATTTTGGGGCGGTTTTAGGGGTAATTTTGGGGCAGTTTTGGGGAGGTTTTTGGGGTGATTTTGTGGTGATTTTGGGGCAGTTTTGGGGCGGTTTTAGGGGTGATTTTGGGGAGGTTTCTGTGGTGATTTTGGGGCGGTTTTGGGGCAGTTTTGGGGAAGTTTGTGTGGCGATTTAGGGGCAGTTTTGGGGTAATTTTGGGGCAGTTTTGGGGGGGTTTCTGTGGTGATTTTGGGGCAGTTTTGGGAGGTTTTTGGGGCGATTTTGGGGCAGTTTTGGGTGGTTTTAGGGGTGATTTTGGGGCAGTTTTGGGGCGATTTTGGGGGGGTTTTGGGGCAGTTTTGGAGAGGTTTTTGTGGTGATTTTGGGGCGATTTTGGGGAGGTTTTAGGGGTGATTTTGTGGCGATTTTGGTGCAGTTTTGGGCAGGTTTTTGTGGCAATTTTGGGGCGGCTTTGGGGAGGTTTTGGGGCAGTTTTGTGGCCGTTTTAGGGGTGATTTTGGGGCAGTTTTGGGGCGATTTTGGGGAGGTTTTGGGGCAGTTTTGGGGAGGCTTTGGGGTGATTTTGGGGAGGTTTTGGGGTGGTTTTGTGTTGATTTTTGGATGATTTTGGGCAGGTTTTGTGTTGATTTTTGGGGGGATTTTGGAGTGGCTTTGGGCAGGTTTTTGTGGTGATTTTGGGGCGATTTTGGGCAGATTTTTGTGGCAATTTGGGGGCGGTTTTGGGGCAGTTTTGGGGAGGTTTTAGGGGTAATTTTGGGGAGGTTTTTGTGGCGATTTTGGGGCGGCTTTGGGGTGATTTTGGGGTGGTTTGGGGGAGGTTTTTGGGGGCGGTTTTAGGGGTAATTTTGGGGTGGTTTTGGGCAGATTTTTGTGGCAATTTTGGGGCGGTTTTGGGGCAGTTTTGGGGAGGTTTCTGTGGTGATTTTGGGGCAGTTTTGGGGCAATTTTAGGGCAGTTTTGGGACAGTTTTGGGGAGGTTTTAGGGGTAATTTTGGGGTGGTTTTCGGCAGGTTTTTGTGGTGATTTTGGGGCAGTTTTGGGCAGGTTTTTGTGGTGATTTTGGGGCAGTTTTGGGGCGATTTTGGGCAGGTTTTAGGGGTGATTTTGGGGTGGTTTTGGGCAGATTTTTGTGGCAATTTTGGGGCGGTTTTGGGGCAGTTTTGGGGAGGTTTTTGTGGTGATTTTGGGGAGGTTTTTGTGGTGATTTGAGTGATTTTGGGGCGGTTTTGGGGAGGTTTTTGGGGCGATTTTGGGGTAATTTTGTGGCGATTTTGGGACGGTTTTAGGGGTAATTTAGGGGTGATTTTGGGGCGGTTATGGGGAGGTTTTCTGTGGTGATTTTGGGGCAGTTTTGGGGAGGTTTTAGGGGTGATTTTGGGCAGATTTTTGTGGCAATTTTGGGGCAGTTTTGGGGCAATTTTGGGTTTTGGGGCAGTTTTGGGGTGGTTTTAGGGGTAATTTTGGGGCAGTTTTGGGGAGGTTTTTGTGGTGATTTTGGGGCGATTTTGGGGCAGTTTTGGGGCGATTTTGGGGCGGTTTTAGGGGTAATTTTGGAGCGATTTTGGGCAGGTTTTGGGGTAGTTTTGTGGTGATTTTTGGATGATTTTGGGGAGGTTTTTGTGGTGATTTTGGGGCGGTTTTGGGGCAGTTTTGGGGAGGTTCTAGGGGTAATTTTGGGGCGGTTTTAGGGGTAATTTTGGGGCGATTTCGGGTGATTTTGGGCGGTTCTGGGCTCAGGCGTGGCGCAGCCGCACCGCCAGCTGCGCGTTCTCCTCCCGCAGCGCTCGGCAGTCGCTGAGGATCCGCTCCAGGCTGGCCGGGAGCTTGGAGCTGCCCTCAGCCTCCATCTGGGGCAAAATTGGGGCAAAATTAGGGGGGAAAATTGGGGGTAAAAATTGGGGGGTAAAAATTGAGGGGGAAAATTGGGGGTTAAAAATTGGGGGTGAAAATTAGGGGGGAAAATTTGGGGGTAAAAATTGGGGGGTAAAAATTGGGGGGTAAAAATTGAGGGGGAAAAATGGGGGGTAAAGATTGGGGGGTAAAAATTGAGGGGGAAAAATGGGGGGTAAAAATTTGGGGCATAAAATGGAGGCGTAAAAACTGGGGGGTAAAATTAGGGGGAAAATGGGGGGTAAAAATTGGGGGAGTCAAAAATTGGGGGATAAAATGGGAGAGGAAAATTGAGGGGGACAAAATGGGGGGAAAATTTGGGGGTAAAAATTGGGGGGTAAAAATTGGCGGGTGAAAATGGGGGGTAAAAATTGGGGGGTAAAAATTGGGGGGTAAAAATGGGGGGGGAATTGGGGGGTAAAAATAGGGGGGGAAAATTTGGGGGTAAAAATTTGGGGCATAAAATGGAGGCGTAAAAATTGGGGGGTAAAATGGGCAGGAAAAATTATGGGGGTAAAATGAGGGGGTGAAAAACAGAGGGGAAAAAATGGGGGGAAGAAATGGGCAGGAAAATTGGGGGTTAAAAATTGGGGGATAAAATGGGAGAGGAAAATTGGGGGGTGAAAATTGGGGGGTAAAATTGGGGGGTAAAAATTAGGGGTAAAAATTGAGGGGGAAAAATGGGGGGGAAAATGAGGGGTAAAATTGAGGGGGGAAAATGAGGGGTAAAAATTGAGGGGAAAATTTGGGGGTAAAAATTGGAGGGTAAAAATTGAGGGGGGAAAATGGGAGGTAAAAATTAGGGGGTAAAAATTGGGGGGTAAAAAATGGGTAAAAATTGAGGGGAAAATTTGGGGGTAAAAATTGGGGGTAAAATTAGGGGGGAAAAATTGGGGGGTAAAAATTGGGAGGTAAAAATTGGGCGGTGAAAATTGGGGGGTGAAAATGGGGGGGAAATTTGGGGGGTAAAAATTGGGTAAAAATTGGGGGTGAAAATTAGGGGGGAAAATTGGGGGAAAAATTGGGGGGTAAAAATTTGGGGGTAAAAATTATGGGGGAAAATTTGGGGGTAAAAATTGAGGGGAAAAATGAGGGGTAAAATTGAGGGGGAAAAATGGGGGGTAAAAATTGAGGGGGAAAAATGAGGGGGAAAATGAGGGGTAAAATTGGGGGGAAAATTTGGGGGTAAAATTGGGGGGGAAATTTGGGGGTAAAAATTTGGGGGTAAAATTTGGGGGGGAAAATGAGGGGTAAAATTGAGGGGTAAAATTGGGGGGTAAAATTGGGGGGGAAAATGAGGGGTAAAAATTGAGGGGGGAAAATGAGGGGGAAAATTGAGGGGGAAAAATGAGGGGGAAAAATTGGGGGTAAAATGGGGGGGCAAAATGAGAGGGGAAAAATGGGGGGTAAAATGAAAGGGTAAAAATTAGGGGATAAAAATTGGGGGGATAAAATGGGAGATGAAAATTGGGGGGGCAAAATGAGTGGGGAAAAATTGGGGTGAGCAAAATGGGTAAAATTGGGGGGTTAAAATTGGGGGGGAAATAGGAGCGAAATTTGGGGGGTAAAATGGGGGGTAAAAATGAGAGGGGAAAATTGGGGGAGAAAATTGAGGGGCAAAGTGAGAGGGGAAAATTTGGGGGTAAAAATTGGGAGGGGAAATTTCAGGGATGCGAAATGAGAGGGTAAAAACTGGGGGGAAATTGGGGGGAGCAAAATTGAGGGGGGGAAATAGAGGGGAACAAAATGAGGGGTAAAAATTGGGGGGGAAATGGAACAGAAAAATTGGTGGGGAAAATTGGGGGGCCCAAAATAGAGGGGAAAAATTGCGGGGGGAGCAAAATGAGAGGGGGAGAATTGGGGTAAAATTGGGGAAGCAAAATGTGGGTAAAAATTAGGGTGCAAAATGGAGGGGGAAATTGTGGGGATAAAATGGGGGTTAAAAATTGGGGGTGCAAATGGGGGGGAAATTGGGGGGAAAATTTTGGGGGGTAAAATAGAGGGTAAAATGGGGGGGTAAAAATTGGGGGGGGAATTGTGGGGAGCAAAACGAGAGGGTAAAAATTGGGGGTGCAAATGGAGGGGGAAAATTGTGGGGATAAAATGGGGTTAAAAATTGGGGGTGCAAAATGAGAAGGGGAAAAATTGAGGGGGTAAAATCGGGGAGGTGAAAATTGGGGGAGCAAAACAGAAATGGAAAATTGTGGGGGGGCAAAATGAAGGGGGAAAAATTGGTGGAAAATTTGGGGTAAAAAATGGGGGGACCCAGAGACCCCAGAAATTCGTGTTTCCCCCCCAAAATCCCCCCTGAACCCCCCAAATCCCCACCTGCTCCTCCAGGTCGGGGATTTATGGTAAAAATTAGGGGGAAAACTGGGGCAAAACAGGGGAGTTAAAAATTGGGGGAGCAAAATGAGAGGAGCAAAATTGGGGGGGGCAAAATGGGAAAAACAGGGGAGCAGAACGAGAGGGGAAAAATTGGGGGGTAAAAATTGGGGGTGCAAAATGGAGGGGGAAAATTGTGGGGATAAAATGGGGTTAGAAATTGGGGGGAGCAAAATGAGAGGGGGAAAAATTGGGGGCAAAATTTGGGGGGTAAAAATGGGGGGCAAAATAGAGGATAAAATTGGGGGGTAAAAATTGGGGGGAGCAAAACGAGAGGGGAAAAATTGGGGGGTAAAAATTAGGGGTGCAAAATAGAGAGGGAAAATTGTGGGAATAAAATGGGGGTTAAAAATTGGGGGTGCAAAATGAGAAGGGGAAAAATTTGGGGGTAAAAATGGGTGGGAAAAGGTGAGGGTAAAAATGGGGGGTAAAATTGGGGGAGCAAAATGAGAAAGAAAAAGGGGTGAAAATTGAGGAAATAAAAATGGGGGGAGCAAAATGAGGGGGAAAAATTTGGGGGGTAAAATAAGAGGGTAAAATTGGGGGGTAAAATCGGGGAGGTGAAAATTGGGGGAGCAAAACAGAAATGGAAAATTGTGGGGAGCAAAATGAGAGGGGGTAAAAAATTGGTGGGAAAATTTGGGGTAAAAAATTTGGGGTAAAAACTGGGGGGTCCAGAGACCCCAGAAATTCGTGTTCCCCCCCAAAATCCCCCCTGAACCCCCCAAATCCCCACCTGCTCCTCCAGGTCAGGGATTTATGGTAAAAATTAGGGGGAAAACAGAAGCAAATGGGGGAGTTAAAATTGGGGGAGCAAAATGAGAGGGGCAAAATTGGGGGGGGCAAAATGGGAAAAACAGAGGGGAGCAGAACGAGAGGGGAAAAATTGGGGGCTAAAAATTGAGGGTGCAAAATGGAGGGGGAAAATTGTGAGGATAAAATGGGGTTAAAATTGGGGGTGAAAAATGAGAGGGGGAAAAATTGGGGGGAAAATTTTGGGGGGTAAAATAGAGGGTAAAATTGGGGGGGTAAAAATTGGCGGGGGGAATTGTGGGGAGCAAAACGAGAGGGTAAAAATTGGGGGTGCAAAATGGAGGGGGAAAATTGTGGGGATAAAATGGGGTTAAAAATTGGGGGGGCAAAATGAGAAGGGGAAAAATTGAGGGGGTAAAATCGGGGAGGTGAAAATTGGGGGAGCAAAACAGGAAGGGAAAATTGTGGGGGGCAAAATAAAGGGGTAAAAATTGGTAGAAAAATTTGGGGTAAAAACTGGGGGTCCCAGAGGCCCCAGAAATTCGTGTTGCCCCCCAAAATCCCCCCTGAACCCCCCAAATCCCCCCCAGCCCCCCAATCCCCACCTGCTCCTCCAGGTCCCGGATCTCCCTCTGGATGGTCCCGGTGTCCTCAATGGTTCGGATCAGCTGAGCACAATTCTGGGGGGGGGGGGCACAAAATGGGGGTTCAGGGGGAGCCCCCCCAAATTCTGGGACCCCCAGGACCCCCCCAGGGACCCCCCAGAACCCCCCAGAGTCCCCCAGGACCCCCAGAGCCCCCAGGACCCCCCATTTTCCCCCCAGTCCTCAATGGTTTGGATCAGCTGTGTGTAATTCTGGGGGGGGGCACAAAATGGGGGTTCAGGGGGAGCCCCCCAAATTCCAGCACCCCCATTTTACCTCAGGGACCCCCCCAGGACCCCCCAGAGCCCCCCCATTTTCCCCCCAGAGCCCCCCAGGACCCCCAGGGACCCCCCCAGTCCTCAATGGTTCGGATCAGCTGTGTGTAATTCTGGGGGGGGGCACAAAATGGGGGTTCAGGGGGAGCCCCCCAAATTCCATCACCCCCATTTTACCCCAAGGACCCCCTCAGGACCCCCCAGAACCCCCCAGAGCCCCCCAGGGACCCCCCAGAGCCCCCCAGGACCCCCCCATTTTCCCCCCATTTTCCCCCCAGTCCTCGATGGTTTGGATCGGCTGTGTGTAATTCTGGGGGGGGGGGCACAAAATGGGGGTTCAGGGGGAGCCCCCCAAATCCCAGCACCCCCATTTTACCCCAAGGACCCCCCCAGAACCCCCCAGACCCCCCATTTTCCCCCCAGTCCCGGTGTTCTCAATGGTTTGGATCGGCTGTGTGTAATTCTGGGGGGGGGGGGCACAAAATGGGGGTTCAGGGGGAGCCCCCCAAATCCCAGCACCCCCATTTTACCCCAGGGACCACCCCAGGCCCCCCCAGAGTCCCCCAGGACCCCCAGAGCCCCCCAGGACCCCCCATTTTCCCCCCCAGTCCTCAATGGTTTGGATCAGCTGTGTGTAATTCTGGAGGGGGGGGCAC
This sequence comes from Zonotrichia albicollis, assembly GCF_047830755.1. Classification (NCBI taxonomy): domain Eukaryota; kingdom Metazoa; phylum Chordata; class Aves; order Passeriformes; family Passerellidae; genus Zonotrichia; species Zonotrichia albicollis. Next base: position 634,995 of record NC_133852.1, read on the forward strand.
AAAATGGGGGTTCAGGGGGAGCCCCCCCAAATCCTGGGACCCCCCATTTTACCCCAAGGACCCCCCAGAACCCCCCAGAGCCCCCCAGGACCCCCATTTTCCCCCCAGTCCTCAATGGTTTGGATCAGCTGTGTGTAATTCTGGGGATGGGGGCACAAAATGGGGGTTCAGGGGGAGCCCCCCAAATCCCAGCACCCCCATTTTACCCCAGGACCCCCAGGGACCCCCAGGACCCCCCATTTTCCCCCCAGTCCCGGTGTCCTCAATGGTTCGGATCAGCTGAGCACAATTCTGGGGATGGGGGCACAAAATGGGGGGTTCAGGGGGAGCCCCCCCAAATCCCGGCACCCCCATTTTACCCCAGGGACCCCCCAGGACCCCCCAGAGCCCCCCAGGGACCCCCCCCAGAGCCCCCCAGGACCCCCCAGTCCCGGTGTCCTCGATGGTTCGGATCAGCTGAGCACAATTCTGGGGATGGGGGCACAAAATGGGGGTTCAGGGGGAGCCCCCCCCAATTCCAGCACCCCCATTTTACCCCAAGGACCCCCCAGGGACCCCCAGGGACCCCCAGGACCCCCCATTTTCCCCCCAGTCCCAGTGTCTTCAATGGTTTGGATCAGCTGTGTAATTCTGGGGGGGGGGGGGGCGGCACAAAATGGGGGTTCATGGGGAGCCCCCCAATTCCAGCACCCCAATTTTACCCCAGGGACCCCCCCAGAGCCCCCCAGGGACCCCCCAGAGCCCCCAGGGACCCCCCAGTCCTCAATGGTTTGGATCAGCTGTGTGTAATTCTGTGGGGGGGGCAGCACAAAATGGGGGTTCAGGGGGAGCCCCCCCAATTCCAGCACCCCCATTTTACCCCAAGGACCCCCTCAGAGCCCCCCAGGACCCAGGACCCCCCAGGGGACCCCCCAGGGGTCCTGGAAATGGTTTGGATCAGCTGTGTGTAATTCTGGGGGTGGGGGCACAAAATGGGGGTTCAGGGGGAGCCCCCCCAAATCCCAGCACCCCCATTTTACCCCAGAGACCCCCCAGAGCCCCCCAGGACCCCCCATTTTCCCCCCAGAGCCCCCAGACCCCCCATTCCCCTCCAGTCTTCAATGGTTTGGATCAGCTGTGTGTAATTCTGGGGGGGGGGGCAGCACAAAATGGGGGTTCAGGGGGAGCCCCCCCAAACTCCATCACCCCCATTTTACCCCAGGGACCCCCCCAGGACCCCCCATTTTCCCCCCAGTCCTCAATGGTTTGGATCAGCTGTGTGTAATTCTGGGGGGGGGGCAGCACAAAATGGGGGTTCAGGGGGAGCCCCCCCCCAATTCCATCACCCCCATTTTACCCCAGGGACCCCCCGAGGACCCCCCAGACCCCCCATTTTCCCCCCAGCCCTGGTGTCCTCAATGGTTGGGATCAGCTGAGTGTAATTCTGGGAGGGGGGGCAGCACAAAATGGGGGTTCAGGGGGAGCCCCCCAAATTCCAGCACCCCCATTTTGCCCCAGGGACCCCCCAGGACCCCCAGAGCCCCCCAGGACCCCCCATTCCCCCCAGTCCTCAATGGTTTGGATCAGCTGTGTGTAATTCTGGGGATGGGGGCACAAAATGGGGGTTCAGGGGGAGCCCCCCAAATCCCAGCACCCCCCATTTTACCCCAGGGACCCCCCCCAGAACCCCCCAGAGCCCCCCAGGACCCCCCATTTTCCCCCCAGTCCCGGTGTCCTCGATGGTTTGGATCAGCTGAGTGTAATTCTGGGGATGGGGGCACAAAATGGGGGTTCAGGGGGAGCCCCCCAATTCCATCACCCCCATTTTACCCCAGGGACCCCCCCAGGACCCCCCATTTTCCCCCCAGTCCTCAATGGTTCGGATCAGCTGTGTGTAATTCTGGGGGGGGACACAAAATGGGGGTTCAGGGGGAGCCCCCCAATCCCAGCACCCCCATTTTAGCCCAGGGACCCCCCCAGAGCCCCCCAGACCCCTCCCCATCTCCGGTACCTCGTGCAGGGCCGCCAGGTACTTGTAGGCTTTCCTGACAACCTCGTCACGCTTGGCGTCCTGGGGACAGGGAGGGACATTTGGGGGGGACAGGGACACTTTGGGGGGACAGGGACAGATTGGGGACACATGGACAGACTGGGGGGACAGTCTGGGGACAGATGTGAGATTTTGGGGGGACAGGGACAGATTGGGGGGACAGGGACACTGGGGGAGACAGGTGACAATTTGTGGGGACAGGGACATCTGGGGAGTGACAAGGACATTTAGGGGTTCAGGGACAGTTTGGGGGGACAGGGACATTTGGGGGACACAGGGACAGATTGGGGACACACATGTGACACTTTGGGGACACAGGTGACAATCTGGGGGGACAGTCTGGGGACAGATGGGACATTTGGGGGGACAGGGGAACAGCTTGGGGGGACAGGTGACAATCTGGGGGGACACAAGGAGGGACATCTGGGGGGTGACAAGGACATTTAGGGGTTCAGGACATTTTGGGGGGACAGGGTCACTTTGGGGGGCACAGGGACAGATTGGGGGGACACAGGTGACAATCTGGGGGGACACAGGGACAGTTTGGGGGACAGGTGACAATTTGGGGGGGGACAGGGACAGATTGGGGTTCAGGGACACTTTGGGGGACAAGGACAGATTGGGGACACAGGGACAGACTGGGGACACAGGGACATTTGGGGAACACAGGGACAGATTGGGGACAGGGACATTTGGGGGGCACAAGGACATTTTGGGCTTCAGGGACACTTTGGGGGGACACAGGGACAGTTGGGGGGACAGGTGACAATCTGGGGGGATACAGGGACAGATTGGGGGACACAAGGACAGTTGGGGGACACAAGGACAGTTGGGGGACACAGGGACACTTGCCCAAAGGGACATTTGGGGAGACGGGTGACAATTTGGGGGACACAGGGACAGATTGGGGACAGTCTGGGGGACAGATGTGACATTTTGGGGGGACACAGGGACAGTTTGGGGTTCAGGGACACTTTGGGGGGACACAGGGACGTTTGGGGGGACAGGGACAGATTGGGGGGACACAGGGAGGGACATCTCGGGGGTGACAAGGAGATTTAGGGGTTCAGGGACATTCTGGGGGGACACAGGGACAGTTTGGGGACACAGGGACAGATTGGGGACACACAGACTGGGGGGACACAGGGACATTTTGGGGTTCAGGGACACTTTGGGGGGCACAGGGACAGATTGGGGACAGTCTGGGGGACAGATGTGAGATTTTGGGGGGACAGATGTGAGATTTTGGGGGGACACAAGGACATTTGGGGGGACAGGGACAGTTGGGGGGACACAGGTGACAATTTTGGGGGACAGGGACATTTGCCCAAAGGGACATTTGGGGGGAACATAGGAACAGTCTGGGGGGACACAGGGACATTTGGGGGGACACAGGGACAGTATGGGGGGACACAGGGAGGGACATTTGGGGGTGACAAGGACATTTTGGGGAGCAGATGAGGCACTTTGGGGGGACAGTCTGGGGGACAGGGACAGATTGGGGGGACGCAGGGACAGTTGGGGGGACAGGTGACAATTTGGGGGTTCAGGGACACTTTGGGGGCACAAGGACAATTTAGGGGGCAGCTGTGACACTTTATGGGACACAGGGACATTTTGGGGGGGAACAAGGACAATTTTGGGGGGCACAGGGACACTTTGGGGGGTGACAAGGACAGATTGGGGGGGACATATGTGACAATTTGGGGACAGGTGTGATTTTGGGGGGCACAGGGACACTTGGGGACAGTTTGGGGGGCACAGGGACATTTTGGGGGTTCAGGGACACTTTGGGGGTTCCATGACAGTTTAAGGGAGCAGCTGTGACCCTGAGGGGGGACAGGTGACAATTTGGGGGTTCAGGGACACTTTGGGGGCACAAGGACAATTTAGGGGGCAGCTGTGACACTTTAGGGGACACAGGGACATTTTGGGGGGGAAACAAGGACAGTTTGGGGGGGACAGATGTGACAATTTGGGGACACGTGTGATTTTGGGGGCACAGGGACAATTTGGGGGGAGAGGGACAGTTTGGGGGGTTCAGGGACACTTTGGGGGTTCCATGACAGTTTAAGGGAGCAGTTGTGACACTGAGGGGGGGGACAGGTGACACTTTGGGGACAGATGTGACACTTTTGGGGGCACATGTGACAATTTGGGGTTCAGGGACACTTTGGGGGGGCACAAGGACATTTTGAGGGGTACAGGTGACATTTGGGAGGGACACATGTGACAATTTGGGGACACGTGTGATTTTGGGGGGCACAGGGACAATTTGGGGGGACACAGATAATTGGAGGGACAAAGGGACACTTTGGGGACAGATGTGACACTTTTGGGGGCACATGTGACAATTTGGGGGTTCAGGGACATTTTTGGGGGGCACAAGGACAATTTTGGGGGGCACATGTGACAGTTTGGGGGGTTCAGAGACACTTTGGGGGTTCCATGACAGTTTAAGGGAGCAGCTGTGACACTGAAGGGGGGGACACAGGTGACAATTTGGGGGTTCAGGGAGATTTTGGAGGACACATGTGGCATTTTGGGGGGGAACAAGGACAATTTTGGGGGGCACAGGGACATTTTGGGGGCAGCTGTGCCACTTTGGGGGTTCAGGGACACTTTGGGGGGGACAAGGACAATTTTGGGGGTTCAGGGACACTTTGGGGGCAGCTGTGCCACTTTGGGGGACACATTTTGGGGGCAGATGTGACACTTTGGGGGTTCAGGGACACTTTGGGGGACACAAGGACGATTTTGGAGGGTACAAGGACGATTTTGGGGGGCACAAGGACAATTTTGGGGGTTCAGGGCGATTTTGGGGGACACGTGTGGCATTTTGGGGGGGCACAAGGACAATTTTGGGGGGCACAGGGACAATTTTGGGGGGTTCAGGGACAATTTTGGGGGGTTCAGGGACACTTTGGGGGCAGCTGTGCCATTTTGGGGGACACATTTTGGGGGCAGATGTGACACTTTGGGGGTTCAGGGACACTTTGGGGGCACAGGGACAATTTTGGGGGGCACAGGGACACTTTGGGGGGACACAGGGACGTTTGGGGACATTCTGGGGGACAGATGTGACATTTTGGGGGACACAGGGACATTTGGGGGGTTCAGGGACACTTTGGGGGTTCCATGACAGTTTAAGGGGGCACAGGGACACTTTGGGGGGGGACAGGTGACAATTTGGGGGTTCAGGGACAATTTTGGGGGTTCAGGAGATTTTGGGGGACACATGTGGCATTTTGGGGGTTCAGGGACACTTTGGGGGCAGCTGTGCCACTTTGGGGGTTCAGAGACACTTTGGGGGGCACAAGGACAATTTTGGGGGTTCAGGGAGATTTTGGGGGACACATGTGGCATTTTGGGGGGGCACAAGGACAATTTTGGGGGGTTCAGGACAGTTTGGGGGGACACAGATAATTGGGGGGACAGGGACACTTTGGGGACAGATGTGACACTTTTGGGGTTCAGGGACATTTTTGGGGGGCACAAGGACAATTTTTGGGGGGTTCAGGGACACTTTGGGGGCAGCTGTGCCACTTTGGGGGACACATTTTGGGGGCAGTTGTGACACTTTGGGGGTTCAGGGACACTTTGGGGGTTCCATGACAGTTTAAGGGAGCAGTTGTGACACTGAGGGGGGGGACAGGTGACAATGGGGTTCAGGGACACTTTGGGGGGCACAAGGACGATTTAGGGGGCAGCTGTGACACTTTAGGGGACACAGGAACATTTTGGGGGGAACAAGGACAATTTTGGGGGGCACAGGAACACTTTGGGGACAGTCTGGGGGACAGATGTGAGATTTTGGGGGCACAGGAACAGTTTGGGGGGTTCAGGGACACTTTGGGGGTTCCATGACAGTTTAAGGGAGCAGTTGTGACACTGAGGGGGGGGACAGGTGACAATTTGGGGGTTCAGAGACAATTTTGGGGGTTCAGGGAGATTTTGGGGGACGCACATGTGGCATTTTGGGGGGGCACAAGGACACTTTTGGGGGGCACAAGGACAATTTTGGGGGTTCAGGGAGATTTTGGGGCAGCTGTGCCACTTTGGGGGACACACTTTGGGGACAGGTGACACTTTTGGGGTTCAGGGACACTTTGGGGGGCACAAGGACAATTTTGGGGTGCACAGGGACACTTTTGGGGGTCACAAGGACAATTTTGGGGTTCAGGGCCATTTTGGGGTGCGCACCCTGAAGAGCAGCTCGTCGGTGACGCTGAACGTCCTCTCCAGTTTCCCCACCAGGCCGTTGATCTCCTTCTGCAGGGCCCGCGTGTCCTCCAGGATCTGGGGACCCCCAAAATCCCCCTCCTCAATTTGGGGGTGCCCAAGGGACCCCCAAAAAAATCCCCCTCCTCAATTTGGGGGTGCCCAAGGGACCCCCAAAAAATCCCCGCCAGAATTTCCAACAGAACCAAAAACCCCAAAACTGCTCCCAAATCCCTGCAGGCTCCCCAAGGGACCCCAAAACTCCCCCAAATCGAGAGTTGGGGACCCCCAAAATTTCAGAAGCCCCCCAAAACCCCTCCTCAATTTGGGGGTGCACAAAGGACCCCCCAAAAAAAATCCCCCCAGGATTTCCAACAGAACCAAAAACCCCAAAAGCTCCAACAGAACCAAAAACCCCAAAATCACCCCCAAACCCCTTCAGGCTCCCCAAAACTCCCCCAAAGTGCCCCAAACCCCACCCAAAACCAGAGTTGGGGTCCCCCAAAATTTCAGTGCACCCCCAAAAGTGTCAGAACCCCCCAAAATTTCAGAAGCCCCCCAAAATTTACTCCCCAGCCCCCCAAAAGCTCCAACAGAACCAAAAACCCCAAAATCGCCCCCAAATCCCTTCAGGCTCCCTGAGGGACCCCAAAACTCCCCCAAAGTGCCCCAAACCCCACCCAAAACCAGAGTTGGGGTGCCCCCAAAATGTCAGAGCCCCCCAAAAACCCCCTCCCAATTTAGGGGTGCGCAGAGACCCCAAAAAAATCCCCCCAGAACCCCCAAAAAGCTCCAACAGAACCAAAAACCCCAAAAATGCCCCAAAAACTCCAACGGAACCAAAAACCCCAAAATCGCCCCCAAATCCCTTCAGGCTCCCCGAGGAACCCCAAAACTCCCAAACCCCACCCAAAATGAGAGTTGGGGACCCCCAAAATTTCAGGGCCCCCCAAAAGCTCCAATAGAACCAAACACCCCAAAATCGCCCCCAAATCCCTTCAGGTTCCTTGAGGGACCCCAAAACTCCCCCAAATCGAGAGTTGGGGACCCCCAAAAATTCAGAAGCCCCCCAAAATCCCCCTCCTCAATTTGGGGGTGCCCAAAGGACCCCCCAAAAAAATCCCCGCCGGAACTTCCAACGGAACCAAAAACCCCAAAACTGCTCCCAAATCCCTTCAGGCTCCCCAAAACTCCCCCAAAGTGCCCCAAACCCCACCCAAAACGAGAGTTGGGGTCCCCCAAAATTTCAGAAGCCCCCCAAAAACCCCCTCTTCAATTTGGGGGTGCGCAGAGACCCCAAAAATGTCCCCAGAACCCCCCAAAAGCTCCAACAGAACCAAACACCCCAAAATCACCCCAAACCCCTTCAGGTTCCCCAAGGGACCCCAAAACTCCCCAAACCCCACCCAAAATGAGAGTTGGGGATCCCCAAAATTTCAGTGCACCCCCAAAAGTGTCAGAGCCCCCCAAAAGTGTCAGAACCCCTCAAAATTTCAGAAGCTCCCCAAAAGCACCAACAGAACCAAACACCCCAAAATCACCCCAAAAATTGCCCCAAAATCCTTCAGGCTCCCCAAGGGACCCCAAAACTCTCCCAAACCCCACTGAAAATGAGAGTTGGGGACCCCCAAAATTTCAGAAGCCCCCAAAAACCCCCTCCTCAATTTAGGGATGCGCAGAGACCCCAAAAAATCCCCCCAGAACCCCCCAAAACTTCCAACAGAACCAAAAACCCCAAAATCGCCTCCAAATCCCTTCAGATTCCTTGAGGAACCCCAAAACTCCCCCAAACCCCACCCAAAACCAGAGTTGGGGGCCCCCAAAATTTCAGAAGGCCCCCAAAATCCCCCTCCTCAATTTGGGGGTGCGCAGACACCCCAAAAAAATCCCCCCAGAACCCCCCAAAATTTCCAACAGAACCAAACACCCCAAAATCGCCCCCAAACCCTTTCAGGTTCTCTGAGGGACCCCAAAACTCCCCAAACCCCACCCAAAACCAGAGTTGGGGTCCCCTCCAAAATTTCAGAGCCCCCCAAAAGTTTCAGAGCCCCCCAAAATTTCAGAAGCCCCCCAAAATTCCCCCCCAGCCCCCCAAAATGCCCCAAAAGCTCCAACAGAACCAAACACCCCAAAATCGCCTCCAAATCCTTTCAGGGTTCCTTGAGGGACCCCAAAACTCCCCAAAACCCACCCAAAACCAGAGTTGGGATCCCCCCAAAATTTCAGAGCCCCCCAAATTTTCAGAAGCCCCCCAAAATTCATCCCCAGCCCCCCCAAAATGCCCCAAAAGCTCCAACAGAACCAAAAACCCCAAAAACGCCCCCAATCCTCTTCAGGTTCTCTGAGGGACCCCAAAACTCCCCAAACCCCACCCAAAACCAGAGTTGGGGACCCCCAAAATTTCAGTGCACCCCCAAAAGTGTCAGAACCCCCCAAAATTTCAGAAGCCCCCCAAAACCTCCAACAGAACCAAACACCCCAAAAACGCCCCCAATCCTCTTCAGGTTCTCTGAGAGACCCCAAAACTCCCCCAAACCCCACTGAAAATGAGACTTGGGGACCCCCAAAATTTCAGAGTCCCCCCAAACCCCCTCCTCAATTTAGGGGTGCGCAGAGACCCCAAAAAAATCCCCCCAGAACCCCCAAAACTTCCAACAGAACCAAAAACCCCAAAAATGCCCCAAAAACTCCAACGGAACCAAAAACCCCAAATCTGCTCCCAAATCCCTTCAGGTTCTCTGAGGGACCCTAAAACTCCCCCAAACCCCACCCAAAACCAGAGTTGGGGTCCCCCCAAAATTTCAGTGCACCCCCAAAAGTGTCAGAGCCCCCCAAAATTTCAGGAGCCCCCCAAAATCTCCAACAGAAACAAACACCCCAAAATCACCCCAAAATTGCCCCAAAATCCCTTCAGGTTCCTTGAGGGACCCCAAAACTCCCAAATCGAGAGTTGGGGACCCCCAAAATTTCAGAGTCCCCCCAAAACCCCCTCCCCAATTTAGGGGTGCACAGAGACCCCTAAAAATCCCCCCAGAACCCCCAAAACCTCCAACAGAACCAAAAACCCCAAAATTGCCCCCAAACCCCTTCAGGCTCCCCAAGGGACCCCAAAACTCCCCAAACCCCACCCAAAACCAGAGTTGGGGTCCCCCCAAAATGTCAAAACCCCCCCAAATTGTCCGGAGCCCCCCCAAATTCATCCCCAGCCCCCCCAAAATGCCCCAAAAGCTCCAACAGAACCAAAAACCCCAAAATCGCCCCCAAACCCCTTCAGGCTCCCTGAGGGACCCCAAAACTCCCCCAAAGTGCCCCAAACCCCACCCAAAACCAGAGTTGGGGACCCCCAAAATTTCAGAGCCCCCCCAAAAGTGTCAGAACCCCCCAAAATTTCAGAAGCTCCCCAAAATCTCCAACAGAACCAAAAACCCCAAAATCGCCCCCAAATCCCTTCAGGTTCCCTGAAGGACCCCAAAACTCCCCCAAAACCCATCCAAAACGAGAGTTGGGGTCCCCCCCAAAATTTCAGAGCCCCCACAAAAGTGTCAGAGCCCCCCAAAATTTCAAAGCCCCCCAAAACCTCCAACAGAACCAAAACACCCCAAAATCACCCCCAAACCCCTTCAGGCTCCCCAAAACTCCCCCAAAGTGCCCCAAACCCCACCCAAAACGAGAATTGGGGTCCCCCAAAATTTCAGAGCCCCCCCAAAAGTGTCAGAAGCCCCCCAAATTGTCGGAGCCCCCCAAATCCCCCCCAGCCCCACCTTGCCGATCTCCTCCTTCTGCTTGCGGATGTTCCCCACCAGCTCCAGGATGCGCTGGGTGTACCCGGCCCGGGAAACATCGCGGGGCAGCGCCGCCAGCTCGGCCACCTGGGGGGACCCCAAAATCCACAGAATCGGCACTAAATCACACCAAAATCGGCACTAAATTACACCAAAATTACCCTCAAAATCAGCACTAAATTACACCAAAATCGGCACAAAATCACCCCCAAAATTACCCCCAAATCAGCACAAAATTACCCCCAAAACCAGCAAAAAATCACCCCAAAATTACACCAAAATCACCCCAAACTTACACCAAAATCAGCACTAAAATACCCCAAAATCAGCACAAAGTCACCCCCAAAATCAGCACAAAATGACCCCAAAATGACCCCAAAATCAGCACAAAATCACCCCCAAAATCAGCACAAAATTACTCCAAAAACACCCCAAAATCTGCACAAAATCACCTCCAAAATCACCCCAAAATTACACCCAAAACCAGCAAAAAATCACCCCAAAATTACACCAAAATCAGCACAAAATCACCCCCAAAATTACCCCAAAAACACCCCAAAATCACCCCCAAAATTACCCCAAAATCAGCACTAAATTACCCCAAAATCAGCACAAAATCGGCACAAAATGACCCCAAAATTACACCAAAATCGGCACAAAATTACCCTCAAAATCAGCACAAAATTACACCAAAATCAGCACAAAATCACCCCAAAATCAGCACAGAATTACCCCAAAATTACCCCAAAATCAGCACCAAATCACCCCCAAAAACACCCCAAAATTACCCCCAAAATCACACCCAAAACCACGCCAAAATCAGCCCCAGAAATACCCCAAATTAACCCCAAAATCAGCACAAAATTACCCCAAAACCTGCCCTGGGCACCCCAAAAAACCCAAAATCACCCCAAAATCACCCCCAAAACCTCCCATGGGCACCTCAAAACCACCCTTAAACCCCCCTGAGCCCCCCAAAACCCCTCAAGGGCCCCCCCAGTGCCCCCTGAAACCTCCCCAGTGATCTCAGAGCCCCCCAAACCCCCTCAGGAACCCCCAAAACCCCCCCAAACCACCTCAGGACCCCCCGAAACCCTCCCAAAACAGCTCAGGACCCCCTGAGCCCCCTCAGGACCCCCCAAAACCCCCCAGGACCCCCCAAAACCCCCCAGCTGGCTGTGCAGGGTCTCTTTCCTGTGCTCCTGAGCGCCCCAAAAACACCTCAGGGTCCTCCCTCAATGACACCCAAGCCACCCAAAAACCTCTCAGGACCCCCCAAACGCCCCCCAAAACACCTCAGGACCACCCTGAGCCCCCTCAGGAGCCCCCAAATCCCCCCAGGACCCCCCAAACCCACCAGCTGGCCGTGCAGGGTCTCTTTTCTCTGTCCCTGAGCCCCCCAAAAACACCTCAGGGTCCCCCCTAATGACCCCTTAGCCCCCCAAAACCCCCTCAGGACTCCCCAAAACCCCCTCAGGATCCCCCAAAACAGCTCAAGACCCCCCCAAATCCCCTCAGGACCCCCCAAACCCCCCCAGGACCCCCCAAAACCCCCCAGGACCCCCCCAAACCCCCCAAAGAGCCCCCAGCCCCACCAGCTGGCCGTGCAGGGTCTCTTTCCTGAACCCTTGTGCCCCCCAAAAACACCTCAGGATGCCCTCAAACCCCCCCAAAACAGCTCAGGACACCCCCAAATCCCCTCAGGACCCCCCTAAACCCCCCCAGCCCCACCAGCTGGCCATGCAGGCTCTCCTTTCTCTGTCCCTGAGCCCCCCAAAAACACCTCAGGGTCCCCCCTAATGACCCCTTAGCTCCCTCAAACCCCCTCAGAACCCCCCAAAACCCCCTCAGGACCCCCCAAAACCCCCCCAAAACAGCTCAAGACCTCCCCAAATCCCCTCAGCGGCCCCCCCAAAAACCCCCAGGACCCCCCAAACCCACCAGGATCCCCCCAAAGAGCCCCCAGCCCCACCAGCTGGCCGTGCAGGGTCTCCTTTCTCTGTCCCTGAGCCCCCCAAAAACACCTCAGGGTCCCCCCTAATGACCCCTCAGAATGCCCCAAAACCCCCTCAGGACCCCCCAAACCCCCTCAGGACCCCCCAAAACAGCTCAAGACCACCCTAAACCCCCTCAGGACCCCCCCAGGACCCCCTAAAAACCCCCCAGGGCCCCCCCAAACCCCCCAGGACCCCCCAAACCCACCAGCTGGCCGTGCAGGCTCTCTTTTCTCTGTCCCTGAACCCCCAAAAACACCTCAGGGTCCCCCCTAATGATCCCTTAGCCCCCTCAAACCCCCTCAGGGTCCCCCCAAAACCCCCCAGGACCCCCCAAAAAGCCCCCAGCCCCACCAGCTGGCTGTGCAGGGTCTCTTTCCTGCGCTCCTGAGCGCCCCAAAAACACCTCAGGATCCTCCCTCAATGACACCCAAGCCCCCCAAAAACCTCTCAGGACCCCCCAAACGCCCCCCAAAACAGCTCAAAACCCCCCCAAACCCCCCCAGGACCCCCCAAACCCCCCAGAACCCCCAGACCCACCAGCTGCCCGTGCAGGCTCTCTTTCCTCCGCGCCTCCTCGGCGGCCGCGCGGCTGCGCTGGAGCAGCGCCCGCGTCTCTGCCAGGCGGCGCGAGGACTCGCGCTGGGGGGACACAGGGGGCACCCCGAGATCAGTGCGGGGGCACCCCCAAACACAACCGGGACCTGGGGCACCCCGAAACACAACCAGGGAACCCCCAAACACAATCAGGCCAGGGGACACAACCGGGGCCTGGGGAACCCCCAAACACAACCGGGACACCCCGAGATCAGCACGGGGGGCTGGGGAACCCCCAAACACAACCGGGACACCCCGAGATCAGCACGGGGGCTGGGGCACCCCGAAATCACCACCGGGGCACCCCGAGATCAGCACGGGGGCTGGGGCACCCCGAAATCACCACCGGGGCACCCCGAGATCAGCACGGGGGCTGGGGAACCCCGAAATCACCACCGGGGCGCCCCCAAACACAACCGGGGCCTGGGGAACCCCCAAACACAACCGGGGAACCCCCAAACACAACCGGGACACCCCGAGATCAGCACGGGGGCTGGGGAACCCCGAAATTACCACCGGGGCACCCCGAGATCAGCACGGGGGGTGGGGAACCCCAAACACAACCAGGGAACCCCCAAACACAACCGGGGCCTGGGGAACCCCGAAATCATCACCGGGGCACCCCGAGATCAGCACGGGGGCTGGGGCACCCCAAAACAAAACCGGGGCACCCCCAAACACAACCGGGGCCAGGGCACCCCCAAACACAACCAGGGAACCCCCAAACAGAACTGGGGAACCCCCAAACACAACCAGGGAACCCCAAACACAACCAGGGAACCCCCAAACACAACCAGGGAACCCCAAACACAACCGGGGCCTGGGGATCCCCCAAACACAACCGGGGAACCCCCAAACCCAACCGGGCCTGCGGATGGAGGGCTCAGAACCCCCCAGAAACGGCGGGAAAATGAGGGGAATTCATCGAGCAGGGGAAGAAGATTTGGGGACCCAAATTTGGGGAACGCGGGTACCCCAAAGCCAATTTTGGGGGGATTTGGGAAGGTGTGAACCCCGAAAGGGAAGGGAGGGTTCGGGAGGTTCCGGGGCGGTGCCGGGAAGGTTCGGAAAGGTTCGGGAGGTTCCGGGAAGGTTTGGGAGGTTCCGGGGCGGTGCCAGGAAGGTTCGGGAGGTTCCGGGAAGGTTCGGGAGGTTCCGGGAAGGTTCGAAAAGGTTTGGAATGGTTTGGGAAGGTTCGGAAAGGTTCGGGAGGTTCTGGGGCGGTGCCGGGAAGGTTTGGGAGGGAAGGGAAGGTTCGGGAGGTTCCGGGAAGGTTCGAAAAGGTTTGGAATGGTTTGGGAAGGTTCGGAAAGGTTCGGGAGGTTCTGGGGCGGTGCCGGGAAGGTTTGGGAGGGAAGGGAAGGTTCGGGAAGGTTTGGAGGGTTTGGGAGGTTCCGGGGTGGTGCCGGAAAGGTTCGGAAAGGTTCTGGAAAGGTTTGGTGGGTTTGGGAAGGCTCGGAAAGGTTCGGGAGGTTCCGGGAAGGTTCAAGAGGTTCCGGAAAGGCTCAGGAAGGTTCGGGAGGTTCCAGGGCGGTGCCGGGAGGGTCCGGGAAGGTTCGGAAAGGTTCGGGAGGGAAGGGAAGGCTCGGGGCTGTGCCGGGAAGGTTCGGGAGGTTCCGGGAAGGTTCGGGAGGTTCCGGAAAGGTTTGGAGGGTTCAGGAAGGCTCAGGGCCGTGCTGGGAAGGTTCGGAAAGGTTCGGAAAGGTTCGGGAGATTCCGGGGCGGTGCTGAGAAGGTTCGGAAAGGTTCGGAACGGTTTGGGAAGGTTCGGAAAGGTTCGGAAAGGTTCGGGAGATTCCGGAAAGGTTCGGGAGGTTGCGGGGCAGTGCCGGGAAGGTTCGGAAAGGTTTGGGAGGCCCCGGCAGGCCCGGGCGGTGCCAGGAGGTTCCGGGAAGGTTCGGGAGGTTCCGGGAAGGTTCGGGAAGGTTCGGGAGGCCCCGGCAGGCCCGGGCGGTGCCGGGGGCGGTACCTGGGCCGAGTCGCGCAGCGCCCGCAGCTCCCGGTACTGCGCCAGCAGCGGCTCCCGGTGCCGCTCCCACTGCCCGGCCAGGCTGACGATGCGGCGGCTGCTGGACTCCACCAGGAGCTGCGGGACGGCCGGAGTGAGGGACCCGAGGGGCGCCCCGAAAACTGAACCCCCGAGGGGCACCCCGAAAACTGAAACCCCTCGAGGGACACCCCGAAAACTGAAACCCCAAAATGCTGAGAGCCCCCCAGAGGGACACCCCAAAAACCGCTGAGCACCCCGGAATGACACCCCGAAAACTGAAACCCCCCCGAGGGGCACCCCGAAAACTGAACCCCCTGAGGGACACCCTGAAAACTGAACCCCCCCGGAATGTGGGAGACCCCGGAGGAACACCCCGAAAACTGAAACCCCAAAACGCTGAGAGCCCCCCGGAGTGACACCCCAAAAACTGCTGAGCACCCTCCGAGGGACACCCCAAAAACTGAAACCCCCAGAATGTGAGAGACCCCGGAGTGACACCCCAAAAACTGAACCCCCGGAGTGTGAGAGACCCCGGAGGGACACCCAAAAACTGAAACCCCAAAATGCTGAGAGCCCCCCGGAGTGACACCCCAAAAACTGCTGAGCACCCCCGGAGTGACACCCCAAAAACTGAAACCCCGAGGGACACCCCAAAAACCGCTGAGCACTCCCAATGCCCCCCTGAAACTGCCCCCCCCATCTCATGGGGACCCCCCAAATTCCACCCCCAGGCCCTTCAAATCCCCTCCTGGGACCCCCCCAAATCTGCTGGGACCCCAATTCCCCCCCGGGACCCCCCAAAATCCCCCAGGACCCCAAAATCCCTCCTGAGACCCCCCCAAAATCCCCCCAGGACCCCCCCAAAATCCCCCCGGACCCCCCAAATCCCCTCCTGGGACCCCCCCAAAATCCCCTCCTGGGACCCCCCAAAATCCCCCTGGAGCCCCCAAACCCCCCCGGAACCCCCAAAATCCCCCCGGGACCCCCCAAAATGCCCTCCCAGACCCCCCAAATTCCCCCCGGAACCCCCAAATTCCCCCCGGAACCCCCCCAAAATCCCCCCGGACCCCCCCAAATCTGCCGGGACCCCCAAATGTCTCCTCCCACACCTGCTGGGACCCCCCAAATGCCCCCCTGAAACTGCCCCCCCCCCCATCTCCTGGGACCCCCCAAATTCCCTCCTGGGACCCCCCCAAATCTGCTGGGACCCCAAATCCCCCGGGACCCCCCAAATCCCCCTGGGACCCCCAAATCCCCTGGGACCCCCCAAATCCCCCACACCTGCAGCTTGCCCAGGTTGGTTTGCGCGTCCGGCAGCAGCTCCAGCGCCCGAGCCTTGATCCGCAGCGAGTCCTGGCGGCCGCCCAGGGACCCCCGGAACTGAACCAGCTCCGCCTCGGCCTGGGGGCACCCCGAAATCATCACTGGGACCCCCAAAACCCCACTGTGCCCCCCTGGGGGCACCCCGAAATTACACAGAGCACCCCAAAACGCCCTGTGCCCCCCCCATGCCCACCAGTGCCCCCCGGATCTCTGCCATGCCCCCCCAAAACCCTCCCAGTGCCCCCCCCCCCCACCCCTGCGCCCCAGAAGCCCCCAGACCCCTCCCCAGTGCCCCCTGTGCCCCCCTGTGCCAGGCTGAGCTGTGCCCCTGGATCTGCCCCATTGCCCCCCCACTGCCCTGTGCCCCCCTGCACTCCCCAGTGCCCCCCGTGCCCCCCTGTGCCAGCCCCAGCTGTGCCCCCCGGATCTGCCCCATTGCCCCCCACTGCCCTGTGCCACCCTGTGCTCCTCGTGCCCACCTGTGCCAGGCTGAGCTGTGCCCCCCGGATCTGCCCCACTGCCCCCCCCACTGCCCTGTGCCCCCCTGTGCCCCCCTGTGCCAGCCCCACGTGTGCCGCTCATGCCCCCAGTGCCCATCCCGTGCCCATCTGGTGCCCACCTGTGCCAGTCCCAGCTCTCCCCCCGGATCTGCCCCTGTGCCCCCCATGCCCACCTGTGCCCCCCATTGCCCCCCACTACCCCTCATGCCCCCCATGTCCACCTGTGCCCACCTGTGCCAGCCCCAGCTCCGCTCCCCGCATCTCTCAGTGCCCATTCTGTGCCCCCCCGTGCCCATCCCGTGCCCATCCGGTGCCCACCTGTGCCAGCCCCAGCTCCGCCCCCCGGATCCGCCCCCGGCTCTGCTCGATCTCGGCCTCCAGGCGGGACAGGGACACCTGCAGGGACACCTGGGGACAGAGTGACCGGTGAGTGACCACTGACCAGTGAGTGACCAGTGAGTGACCAGGGACACCTGCAGGGACCCCTGGGGGAGTGACCAGGGAGTGACCACTGAGTGACCAATGATTGACCAGTGACCACTGACCATCACTGAGTGACCATCACTGAGTGTCCACTGACCAGTGAGTGACCATCACTGAGTGACCAGGGACACCTGCAGGGACACCTGCTCCTCCTGGGAGAGTGACCAGAGTGACCACTGAGTGACCACTGAGATTCACCCAGAGTGACCACAGAATGACCAGTGACCACTAACCACTGAGTGACCATCACTGAGTGACCATCAGATGACCAGTGAGTGACCAGTGACCATCCCTGAGTGACCACCCAGAGCCATCAATGGGGCCCAGAGTAACCAGCCAGTGACCAGAGTGACCATCAGTGCCCCCCACCCTGAGTGACCACAAGTGACCCCCACCCAGAGCCATCAATGAGCTCCAGAGTGACCACTCAGAGTGACCACTGACCACAGAGTGACCACAGAGTGACCACCCAGAGCTCAGAGTGACCACTCAGAGGGGCCCAGAGCCATCCAGAGTGACTACTGAGTGACCACAGAGTGACCACCAGTGTCCCCCACCCAGAGTGACCACCCAGTGACCGCCCCAAGCCAATAATGGGCTCCAGAGTGACCACCCTGAGTGACCACTGAGTGACCATCCAGAGTGACCACCAGTGCCCCTCATCCAGACTGACCACTGAGTGACCACCCCAAGCCAATAATGGGGTGCAGAGTGACCACCCAGAGTGACCAGTGAGTGACCACAGAGTGACCACTGAGTGCCCCCTGAGTGACCACAAGTGCCCCCACTTAGAATGACCTCTGAGTGACCCCTGAGTGACCACCCAGAGTGACCAGCAGTGCCCCTCACCCGAGTGACCACCCAGAGCCATCAATGAGTGCCAGAGTGACCACCCAGAGTGACCCCTGAGTGACCACTGGGAGTGACCAGCAGTGCCCCCCACCCAGAGTCACCAGAGTGCCCACATGGTGCCCACTGAGTGACCACTGAGTGCCCACCCAGAGTGACCCCTGAGTGACCACTGAGTGACCCCTGACCCCAGAGTGACCCCAGAGTGACCCCAGAGTGACCTCTGACTCCAGAGTGACCCCTGACCCCAAGTGACCCCAGAGTGCCCCCTGCCCCCCGGTGCCCCTCCCCCTCTCTCACCTCGGTGCCCCCCCCGTCGCTCTCGGGGGTTTCGTTTCCCCCCCGGCTCGGCTGCGGCAGCACCGGGGGGTCCTGGGGGGGGAGGGGAGAGACCCCCGAGGGGGGCAGCGATCGATGGGGGGGGGGGCCCGGACCCCAAATTCCACCTCAGATCCCCCCAAAAAACCCCCAAAACCACCCCCCAGCCCCCCAAAACCAACCCATAGCCCCCCAAAAACCACCCCCAAACCCCCAAATTCCACCCTCAGTCCCAAATTCCACCCTCAGCCCCCCAAAACCACCCCCAGCCCCCCAATCCTGCTCCCCAGCACCCCCAAACTCCACCCCCAGCCCCCAAATCCAACCCCCAGCCCCTCCAAATCCAACCCATGCCCCCCAAATCTTGACCCCCAGACCCCCAAATCCACCCCAGACCCCCCAAATTCCCCCCCCAAACCCCCCAAAAACCACCCCAAACCCCCCAAATTCCACCCCCAAAAACCACCCCCAGCCCCCCAAAACCAACCCCAAATTCTCCATATCCAACTCCCAGCACCCCAAAAACCACCCCAAACCCCCCAAATTCCACCCCCAACTCATTAAAATCACCCCCCAGCCCCCCAAAAACCAATCCCAAACCCCCCAAATTCCCCCCTCAAAGCCCCCAAATTCCACCCCCAAACCCCCCAAAACCACCCCCAAACCTCCCCCAGCCCCCCAAAAACCACCCCAGACCCCACAAATTCCACCCCAAAAACCACGCCCAGCCCCCCAAACCAATGCCCAGACCCCCAAATTCCACCCCAAAACCACCCCCAGCCCCCCAAAAACCACCCCAACCCCCCAAATTCCACCCCCAAAGCCCCCAAAACCAACCCCAAATCCCTCACATCCAACTCCCAGCCCCCAAAACCAACTCCAGACCCCCCAAATCCAACCCCCAAAACCCAAATCCAACCCCCAGTCCCAAATTCCACCCTCAGCCCCCCAAAACCAACCCCAAACCCCCCAAATTCCACCCCAAACCCCCAAAACCACCTCCAGACCCCCAGAAACCACCCCAAAGCCCCCAAAACCAACTCCCAGCCCCCCAAAAACCAACCCAAACCACCCAAATTCCACCCCAAACTCCCCAAATTCCACCCCCAAACCCCCAAAACCACCCCAAAGCCCCCCAAAACCAACTCCAGACCCCTCAAATCCAACCCCCAGACCCCAAATTCCACCCCAAAAGCCACCCCAAAGCCCCCCAAAACCAACCCCAAATCCCCCAAATTCCACCCCAAAACCACCCCCAGCCCCCCAAAAGCAACCCCAAACCCCCCAAATTCCACTCCCAACTCATTAAAATCACCCCCAGCCCCCCAAAAACCACCCCAAACCCCCCCAAAAACCACCCCAGACCCCCAAATTCCACCCCAAACCCCCCAAAACCAACCCCAAATCCCCCACATCCAACTCCCAGCACCCCAAAAACCGCCCCAAACCCCCCAAATTCCCCCCCAAACCCCCCAAATTCCACCCCAAAACCACCCCCAGCCCCCCAAAAACCACCCAGACCCTCCAAATTCCACCCCCAAACCCCCCAAATTCCACCCCCCAACCCCCCCAAAACCACCCCCAGACCCCCAAATCCAACCCCAGACCCCCCAAATTCTCCCCCCAAAACCCCCCCAAACCAACCCCCAAATCCCCCAAAATCCCCCCTCAAACCCCCCAAATTCCACCCCAAACCCCCCAAATTCCACCCCCAAAAACCACCCCCAGCCCCCAAAACCACCCCCAAACCCCCCCAAATTCCACCCCAAAGCCCCCCAAAACCAACTCCAGACCCCCCAAAACCACCCCAAATTCCACCCCCAAACCCCCCAAATTCACTCCCCAAACCCCCCAAATTCCACCCCAAAGCCCCCCAAAACCACCCCCAAACCCCCCAAATCTCCCCCAACCCCCCAAAACCACCCCAAACCGCCCAAAACCACCCCCAGCCCCCCAAATCCAACCCCCAGACCCCAAATCCAACCCCAGACCCCCCAAATTCCCCCCCAAAGCCCCCAAATTCCACCCCAGACCCCCAAATTCCCCCCCAAAGCCCCCAAATTCCACCCCAGACCCCCAAATTCCACCCCAAAAACCACTCCCAGACCCCCAAACCAATGCCCAGACCCCAAATCCAACCCATAGCCTGCCAAAACCAACCCCCAACTCAATAAAACCAAACCCCAGCCCCCAAATTCCACCCAAATCCCCCAAATTCCACCCCCAAACCCCCCCAAACCCCCCACATCCAACTCCCAGCCCCCCAAAAACCGCCCCAAACCCCCGAAATTCCACCCCCAACACATTAAAAACAATCCCCAGACCCCCAAATCCAACACCCAGACTCCCCAAATTCAAACCCAAGACCCCCAAAACCACCCCCAGAGTCCCCAAATCCAACCCCCAGTCCCAAATTCCACCCCCAGCCCCCCAAAAACCACCCCAGACCCCCCAAATTCCACCCCAAAAACCACCCCCAGACCCCCAAATTCCCCCCCAAACCCCCCAAATTCCACCCCCAACTCATTAAAATCAACCCCCAGACCCCCAAAAATCACCCCCAAACCCCCCCAAAACCACCCCAGCCCCCCAAATCCCACCCCCACCCCCGTACCTGTTGCTGTGTGAGCTGCTGGGTCCGGGTGAACCGGGAGCCCTTGGGCAGAGCCCCCCCGGAGCCCCCAGCCCCAAACGCCTGGAGGGGCCAGGAGGGGCCCAGGGGGGATCCCAGGGGGGGTCCCAGGGGGGGTCCCCGGGGGGGCCACGCCGGGCGCAGCAGCTCCAGAGCCCGGAGCCGGGGCCGCTGCCGATCCTGGGGGTCCTGGGGGGGAAAAATGGGGGGTCAGGGAGGGGGGACACCCCGAAAACAGGCGCTGGAAATGCCCAAAATAGCCCCAAAAATAGCACAAAATATCCCCCAAAATAGCACAAAATATTCCCCAAAACAGGCTCTGGAAACGCCCAAAATAGCCCCAAAAATAGCACAAAATAGCCCCAAAATAGCACAAAATATTCCCCAAAACAGGCTCTGGAAATGCCCAATATAGCCCCAAAATAGCCCCAAAAACAGGCTCTGGAAACGCCCAAAATAACCCCAAAAATCCCCCAAAATAGCCCCAAAAACAGGCTCGGGAAAGGCCCAAAATATCCCCAAAAATAGCACAAAATATCCCCCAAAATAGCCCCAAAAACAGGCTCTGGAAATGCCCAAAATAACCCCAAAATATCCCCCAAAATAGCACAAAATAGCCCCAAAAACAGGCTCTGGAAACGCCCAAAATAACCCCAAAATAACCCCAAAATATCCCCCAAAATATTCCCAAAATAGCACAAAATATCCCCCAAAATAGCCCCAAAAACAGGCTCTGGGAAACGCCCAAAATAGCCCCAAAAATAGCACAAAATAGCTCCAAAAATAGCACAAAATATCCCCAAAAACAGGCTCTGGAAATGCCCAAAATAGCCCCAAAATATCCCCCAAAATAGCCCCAAAATATCCCCAAATAGCCCCCAAAATATCCCCCAAAATAGCCCCAAAAATAGCACAAAATAGCCCCAAAAACAGGCTCTGGAAATGCCCAAAATAACCCCAAAATAGCCCCAAATATCCCCCGAAATAGCCCCCCAAAATAGCCCCAAAATATCCCCCAAAATCACCAAAAACCCCACCCAAAAATCACCACAAAATCACCAAAAACCCCCAAAATATCCCCAAAACACCCCCCAAAAATCCTCAAAATCCCCCAAAACAGCCCAAAAATTCCCCAAAACAGCCCCCAAAATCACCAAAACACCCCCAAAAATCACCCAAAAATTACCCCAAAATCACCACAACACCCCCAAAAATCACCAAACCAGCCCCCAAACACCCCCAAAAAACCCAAAAATCAACAAAACACACCCCAAAATCACCATAACACCCCCAAAAATCACCCCAAAATTACCCAAAAATCACCAAAACACCCTGAAAAACCACCCAAAATCACCAAAACACCCCCAAAAATCCTCAAAATCTCCGAAAACACCCCCAAAAACCACGCCAAAACAGCCCCAAAAACCACCCCAAAATCACCAAAACACCCCCAAATCACCATAACAACCCCAAAAATCCCCCAAAATCACCATTCCAGCCCCCAAAATCCCCCAAAACAGCCCCCAAAATAACCTTAAAAAAAAACCCAAAATTCCCCAAAACACCCCCAAAAATCACCCAACAATCCCCAAAACACCCCCAAAACACCCCAAAATCACCCAAAAATTACCCCAAAATCACCACAACACCCCCAAAAATCACCCCAAAATCCCCAAAAACACCCCAAATATCCCCAAAACACCCCCAAAACACCCCAAAATCACCACAACACCCCCAAACCACCCCCAAAATTACCAAAACACCCCCAAAAATCCCCCAAAAATCACCCAAAACAGCCCCCAAAATCCCCAAACCACCCCCAAAAATCACCCAAAAATCACCCACAACACCCTCAAAAATCCCCAAAACACCCCAAAAATCACCAAAAATTACCCCAGAATCACCAAAACACCCCCCAAAAATCACCAAAACACCCCCAAAAACCCCCCAAAAATCACCCCAAAACCACCAAACCACCCCCAAAAATCACCCAAAAATCCCCAAAACACCCCCAAAAATCACCAAAACACACCCCAAAAGTCCCCAAAACACCCCCAAAAATCACCCAAAAATCCCCAAAACACCCCCAAAATACCCCCCAAAAATCACCAAACCAGCCCCCAAAAACCACCCCAAAATTCACCCAAAACGCCCCCAAAATCACCCGAAAAAACCCCCAAAACACCCCCAAAAACCACCCCAAAAATCCCCCCAAAATCACCAAAACACCCCCAAAAATCACCAAACCAGCCCCCAAATCCCCCAAAACACCTCCAAAATAACCTTAAAAAACCCCAAAAATCCCCAAAACACCCCCCAAAATCACCATAACAACCCCAAAAATCCCCCAAAATCACCATTCCAGCCCCCAAAATCCCCCAAACAGCCCCCAAAATAACCTTAAAAAAAACCCAAAATTCCCCAAAACACCCCCAAAAATCACCAAAACACACCCAAAAATCACCCAAAAACCAGCCCAAAAATCACCCAAACACCCCTAAAAATCACCCCAAAATCCCCAAAACACCCCCAAATATCCCCAAAACACCCCCAAATATCCCCAAAACACCCCCAAAACACCCCAAAAATCACCCAAAAATTACCCCAAAATCACCACAAAATCACCATAACACCCCCAAAAATCCCGAAAACACTCCAAAAACCCCCAAAAATCCCCCAAAACACCCCCAAAGTCACCAAAACACCCCCAAAAATCCCGAAAACACTCCAAAAACCCCCAAAAATCCCCCAAAACACCCCCAAAAATCACCCAAAAAAATCCAAAACACCCCCAAAAATAACCAAACCACCCCCCAAAAAACCCCCAAAAATCACCAAAACACCCCCCAAAATCACCTGAAAAACCCCCAAAATCACCAAACCACCCCTAAAAACCCCCCAAAAACCCAAACACCCCCAGACCCCCCCTCCCCTCCCCCCCAGGTCTCACCTGTGTTCCGGGCCGGGGTCCCCCCTGGTTTGGGGTCCCCGCCTGGGCCCCGAGCGCCTCCAGCAGGGCCGGGGGGGCCCCGCGGGGCCGGGGGGGCTGCGCTGGCACCGGGGGGGCGGCACCCCCAAAATACTCCTGGAGAGCTGGGGGGGGATGGGGGGTCAGCAGGGACACCCCCAGATAAAGGAGAGCCCAAAGAGACCCCAAATATCCCCAAAACAGCCCCCAAAATACCCCAAAATCCCCCCAAAGAGCCCCCAAAATACTCCTGGAGAGCTGGGGGGGACGGGGGTGAGCAGGGACAACCCGAAAACGGGAGAGCCCAAAGAGACCCCAAATATCCCCGAAACAATCCCCAAAAATACCCCCCAAAACAGCCCCCAAAACCCCCAAAACAGCCCCTAAAAATATCCAAAATACCCCCCAAAACAACCCCCAAATATCCCCAAAACAGCCCCCTAAAAAACCCCCCAAAACAGCCTCCAAAACAGCCCCCAAAATACCCGAAATATCCCTAAAAATATCCAAAATACCCCCCAAAACAACCCCCAAATATCCCCAAAACAGCCCCGAAAATATACAAAAAACCCCCCAAAACAGCCCCCAAAAATATCCAAAATACCCCCCAAAACAACCCCCAAAATATCCAAAATACCCCCCAAAACAGCCTCAAAAGAGCCATTAAAAATCCCCAAAACAGCCCCAAAACAGCCCCCCCAAAACCCTCAAAAATCCCCAAAAAATCCCCCCAAAAATCCCACAAAACCACCCTCAAAAATCTCCCAAAACAGCCCCGAAAAATATCCAAAATACCCCCCAAAACCAGACCCCAAATATCCCCAAAACAGCCCCAAAAATATCCAAAATATCCCCCAAAACAACCCCCAAATATCCCCAAATAGCCCCTAAAAATATCCAAAAAAACCCCCAAAATCCCTCAAAATCTCCCCAAAGAGCCCCCAAATCCAGCACCCCAAAATACTCCTGGAGAGCTGGGGGGGGTGGGGGGTCAGCAGGGACACCCCAAAAACGGGAGAGCCCAAACATTCCCACAAAGAGACCCCAAATCCCAAAAACAATCCCCAAAATACTCCTGGAGAGCTGGGGGGGATGGGGGGGTCAGCAGGGACACCCCCAAATAAAGGAGAGCCCAAACATTCCCACAGAGAGACCCCAAATCCTGCACCCCCAAAACCCAAATCCAGCACCCCCAAAATACTCCTGGAGAGCTGGGGGGCAGGGGGGGTGAGCAGGGACACCCCAAAAACAGGAGAGCCCAAAGAGACCCCAAATATCCCCGAAACAATCCCCAAAAATCCCTCAAAACCACCCTCAAAAATCTCCCAAAACAGCCCCGAAAAATATCCAAAATATCCCCAAAACAACCCCAAAAATCTCTAAACCAGCCCCTAAAATTCCCCAAAACAGCCCCAAAAAATATCCAAAATATCCCCCAAATCAGCCCCAAAATATCCCCTAAAAATATCCAAAAATCCCCCCAAAACAGCCCCAAAAATCTCTAAACCAGCCCCTAAAATTCCCTAAAACAGCCCCTAAAAATACCCCAAAATCCCCCCAAAGAGCCCCCAAAATACTCCTGGAGAGCTGGGGGGGATGGGGGGTCAGCAGGGACACCCCAAAAACAGGAGAGCCCAAATCGCCAAAACAATCCCCAAAATATCCCCCAAAACAGCCCCGAAAAATACCCAAAATATCCCCTAAAAATATCCAAAATGCCCCCCAAAACAGCCCCCCCAAAATCCTCAAAAATCCCCAAAAAATGCCCCCAAAAATCCCACAAAACCACCTTCAAAAATATCCAAAACAGCCCCGGAAATATCCAAAATCCCCCCCAAAATACCCCAAAATCTCCCAAAGAGCCCCCAAAATACTCCTGGAGAGCTGGGGGGGAGGGGGGGGGGGGTCAGCAGGGACACCCCAAAAACAGGAGAGCCCAAGAGACCCCAAATATCCCCGAAACAATCCCCAAAAGTACCCCCCAAAACCCTCAAAAATCCCCAAAAAATGCCCCCAAAAATCCCACAAAACCACCCTCGAAAATCTCCAAAACAGCCCCGAAAAATGTCCAAAATACCCCCAAAACAGCCCAAAAATTTCTAAACCAGTCCCTAAAATTCCCCAAAACAGCCCCAAAAAATATCTAAAATACCCCCCAAAACAACCCCCAAATACCCCCCAAACCAGCCCCCAAAATACCCAAAATATCCCCTAAAAATATCCAAAAAAACCCCCAAAAACAGCCCCTAAAAATATCCAAAATATCCCCCAAAACAACCCCCAAATATCCCCAAAATAGCCCCAAAAATATCCAAAAAAAGCCCCAAAACAGCCCCAAAAGAGCCCCCCCAAAACCCTCAAAAATCCCCAAAAAATCCCCCCAAAAATCCCACAAAACCACCCTCAAAAATCTCCCAAAACAGCCCCAAAAAATGTCCAAAATACCCCCAAAACAGCCCCCAAATATCCCCAAAACCGCCCCAAAAATATCCAAAAAAGCCCCCAAAACAGCCCCCAAATATCCCCAAAATAGCCCCTAAAAAATGTCCAAAATACCCCCCAAACCAGCCCCAAAAATCTCTAAACCAGCCCCTAAAATTCCCTAAAACAGCCCCAAAAATACCCCAAAATCCCCCCAAAGAGCCCCAAAAATACTCCTGGAGAGCTGGGGGGGATGGGGGGGGGTCAGCAGGGACACCCCCAAATAAAGGAGAGCCCAAAGAGACCACAAATCCCCGAAACAATCCCCAAAAATACCCCCCAAAACAGCCCAAAAATATCCAAAATACCCCCCAAACCAGCCCCCAAAATACCCAAATATCCCCTAAAAATATCCAAAAAACCTCCCAAAACAGCCCCTAAAAATATCCAAAAAAACCCCCAAAACCAGGCCCCAAATATCCCCAAAACAGCCCCTAAAAATATCCAAAAAACCCCCAAAATACCCTAAAATCTCCCCAAAGAGCCCCAAATCCAGCACCCCCAAAATACTCCTGGAGAGCTGGGGGGGCGGGGGGGGTCAGCAGGGACACCCCAAAAAACAGGAGAGCCCAAAGAGACCCCAAATATCCCGAAACAACCCCCCAAAATACCCCCCAAAACAGCCCCTAAAAAAACCCCCCAAAACAGCCCCAAAAACCCCCAAACAGCCTCCAAACCAGCCCCCAAAATACCCAAAATACCCCCTAAAAATATCCAAAAAACCCCCCAAAACAGCCCTAAAAATATCAAAAATACCCCCCAAAACAACCCCCAAATATCCCCAAAACAGCCCAAAAATATCCAAAATACCCCCCAAAACAGCCCCCAAATATACCCAAGACAGCCCCTAAAAATATCCAAAAAAAAACCCCAAAATATCCCAAAATCTCCCCAAAGAGCCCCCAAATCCAGCACCCCCAAAATACTCCTGGAGAGCTGGGGGGGGATGGGGGTGAGCAGGGACACCCAAAACAGGAGAGCCCAAATCCCCTAAACAATCCCCAAAAATAGCCCCCAAAACAGCCCCCAAAATCCCCAAAACAGCCCCGAAAAATATCCAAAATATCCCCTAAAAATATCCAAAATACCCCCAAAACAGCCCCAAAACAGCCCCCCAAAACCCTCAAAAATCCCCAAAAAATCCCCCCAAAAATCCCACAAAACCACCCTCAAAAATCTCCCAAAACAGCCACTAAAAATACCCAAAATATCCCCTAAAAATATCCAAAAAAACCCCCAAAATCCCCCAAAGAGCCCCCAAATCCAGCACCCCCAAAATACTCCTGGAGAGCTGGGGGGGATGGGGGGTCAGCAGGGACACCCAAATAAAGGAGAGCCCAAACATTCCCACAGAGAGACCCCAAATCCCCAAAACAATCCCCAAAAAACCCCCCAAAACAGCCCCAAAAATCTCTAAACCAGCCCCTAAAATTACCCAAAATATCCCCAAAAAATATCCAAAATACCCCCAAAACAGCCCCAAAAATCTCTAAACCATCCCCTAAAATTCCCTAAAACAGCCCCAAAAATACTCCTGGAGATCTGGGGGGGCAGGGGGGGGTCAGCAGGGACACCCCCAAATAAAGGAGAGCCCAAAGAGACCCCAAATATCCCCAAAACAATCCCCAAAATACCCCCCAAAACAGCCCCAAAAAATATCCAAAATATCCCCTAAAAATATCCAAAATTACCCCCCAAAACAACCCCCAAAATCCCCAAATAAGCCCAAAAAAATATCCAAAAAAACCCCCAAAACCAGGCCCCAATATCCCCAAACAGCCCCGAAAAATATCCAAAAATCCCCCAAAACAGCCCCAAAAATACTCCTGGAGAGCTGGGGGGGAGGGGGGTGAGCAGGGGACACCCCCAAATAAAGGAGAGCCCAAACATTCCCACAAAGAGACCCCAAATCCTCAAAACAATCCCCAAAATATTCCCCTCAAAACAGCCCCCAAAATATCCAAATACCCCCCAAACCAGCCCCCAAAATACCCAAAACAGCCTCGAAAAATATCCAAAAACCCCCCAAAACAGCCCCAAAAGAGCCCCCCAAAACCTTCAAAAATCCCCAAAAAATCCCCCCAAAAATCCCACAAAACCACCCTCAAAAATCTCCCAAAATGGCCCCCAAAATCCCAAAAAAAAACTCCCAAAACAAACCCCAAAACAGCCCCCAAAATGGCCCCTAAAAAAAAACCCAAACCAGCCCTCAAATATCCCTAAAAATCCCCCAAATAGCCCCCAAATATCCCCCCAAAAAAAACCAAATCCCCCACAAGCCCCCCAAAAATCCCCCCGAAAATGCCCAAACAACCCCCAAAAAATCCCCCCAAAACCCCAAAAATCCCTCCAAAATGCCCCAAAATCCCCCAAAACAACCCCCAAAATATCCCCCAAAAATGCCCCAAAAATCCCCCAAAAAATCCCCAAAAAATCTCTCAAAAAACCTCAAAAATCCCCCCCAAAAGTGCCCAAAATCCCCCAAAAAAATCCCTCAAAAAACCCCCAAAATCCAAAAATCCCCCCAAAAATGCTCCAAAATCCTCCAAAATCCCTCAAAAACTCCCAAAAACCCCCAAAAAATCCTAAAAAAATCCCCCCAAAAATGCCCCCAAAATCCCCCCAAAACAGCCCCCAAACACCCCCCAAAAAACTCCCCAAAAAATCACCCCAAAAATGCCCCAAAATCCCCCCAAAAATGCCCCCAAATGCCCCAAAAAAATCCCTCAAAAAACCCCAAAAATTCCCCAAAATCCCCCAAAAATCCCCCAAAATACCCCCAAATAGCCCCAAAATCCCCCAAAAAACTCCCAAAAACCCCAAAAAAACCCCCAAAAAACTCCCAAAAACCTCAAAATATCCCCCAAAACAACCCCCAAAAATCCCCCCCAAAAGTGCCCCAAAAATCCCCCAAAAAACTCCCAAAAACCCCAAAAAATGCCCCAAAAATACCCCAAAAAATCCCTCCAAAAAAACCCAAAAATCCCCCCAAAATCCCTCAAAAAATCCCTCAAAAAACCTCAAAAATCCCCCCAAAAGTGCCCCAAAATCCCCCCAAAAATGCCCCAAAATCCCCCAAAACAACCCCCCAAAATCCCCCAAAAACCCTAAAAAAATCCCCCAAAAACCCCAAAAAATCCCTCAGAAAAACCCCAAACATCCCCCCAAAAATGCCCCAAAAAATCCCTCAAAAAACCCCCCAAAATCCCCCAAAAAAGTCCCAAAAAACCCAAAAAATCCCCCCAAAAATGCCCCCAAAATCCCCCAAAATGGCCCTCAAAAACCCCCCAAAAAAACCCCAAAAATGCCCCGCAAAAAATCCCCTAAAAACCCCAAACATCCCCCCAAAAAATGCCCCAAACATCCCCCCAAAAACCCCCCAAAAATGCCCCAAAATCCCCCAAAACAACCCCCAAATACCCCAAAAAATCCCCCGAAAAATCCCAAAAAAATACCTCAAAAACCCCAAACATTCCCCCAAAAATCCCCAAAAAATGCCCCAAAAATGCCCTCAAAAATGCTCCAAAAAATCCCAAAGATCCCCCCAAAACCGCCCCAAAAATCCCTCAAAAAACCCCAAAATCCCCTCAAAAATTCCCCCAAAAAACCCCAAAAAATCCCCAAAACAACCCCAAAATATCCCCCAAAACAGCCCTCAAAAAAGCCCCCAAAATTCCCCAAAAAAGTCCCAAAACCCCCAAAAATCCCCCCAAAAGTGCCCCAAAAAACTCCCAAAAACCCCAAAAAATCCCCCAAAAAAGCCCTCAAAAAACCCCCAAAACCCCCCCAAAAAAACACCCAAAAGTGCCCCCAAAACCCCCCCAAAAAAACACCCAAAAACCCCAAAAATCCCCCCAAAATGCCCCAAAATCCCCCAAAAATCCCTCAAAAAAACCCCCAAAAAACCCCCCAAAAAACACCCAAAAGTGCCCCAAAAATCCCCCAAAAAACTCCCAAAAACCCAAAAAAAATCCTCAAAAACCCAAAAATCCCTCAAAAACCCCAAAAATTCCACAAAACCCCAAAAATCCCCAAAAAAACACCCAAAAACCCCAAAAATCCCCCCAAAATGCCCCAAAATCCCCCCAAAACAGCCCCAAAAAAAACCCCAAAAAAGTCCCAAAGACCCCAAAAGTCCCCCAAAAATACCCCAAAATCCCCCAAAAATCCCTCAAAAAAACCCCAAAAATCCCCCAAAACAACCCCCAAAATATCCCCCAAAAATGCCCCAAAAAATCCCAAAAATCCCCCAAAAAACTCCCAAAACCCCCAAAAAATCCCCCAAAAATCCCTCAAAAATGCCCCCAAAAAATCCCTCAAAAACCCCCAAAAAAACACCCAAAACCCCCCCCAAAATGCCCCCCAAAAATCCCCCAAAAAATCAAAAAAAATCCCTCAAAAACCCCAAAAATCCCTCAAAAAACTCCAAAAGCCCAAAAAATCCCCCAAAAATCCCTCAAAAAAAACCCCAAAATCCCCCCTAAAACCCCCAAAAACTCCCCAAAATCCCCCCAAAAGTGCCCCAAAATCCCCAAAAAAACTCCCCAAAACCCCAAAATGCCCCAAAATCCCCAAAAATCCCCCAAAATCCCCCAAAAATCCCCCAAAATCCCCCAAAATCCCCCAAAAAATCCCCCTCAAAAAAAAACCCCAAAAATTCAAAAATCCCCTCAAAAATGCCCCCAAAATCCCTCAAAAAACCCCAAAAATCCCCCCAAAAAATCCCCCCAAAAACCCCCAAAACCCCAAAAATCCCCCAAAATGCCCCAAAATCCCCCAAAAATCCCTCAAAAAACTCCCAAAAACCCCAAAAAATCCCCCAAAACAACCCCCAAATACCCCAAAAATGCCCCAAAATCCCCCAAAAATCCCTCAAAAAAAACCCCAAAAATCCCCTCAAAAATTCCCCCCAAAAAACCCAAAAAATCCCCCAAACCCCCAAACACCCCCCCAAAAACCCCAAACATCCCCCAAAAATGCCCCAAAAATCCCCAAAATCGCCCCAAAAAACTCCCAATAACCCCAAAAAATCCCCCAGAACAACACCCAAAAACCCCAAAAATGCTCAAAACAGCCCTCAAAAAAACCCCCAAAAATCCCCCAAAAATGCCCCAAAAATCCCCCAAAAATCCCCCAAAATCCCCAAAAAAATCTCCCTCAAAAATGCCCTAAAAATCCCAAAAATCCCCTCAAAAGTGCCCCAAAAATCCCCCAAAAATGCCCAAAATCCCCCAAAACAGCCCCCAAAATATCCCCCAAAAAATCCCCCAAAAAATCCCTCAAAAAACTCCCAAAAACCCCAAAAAATCCCCCAAAAAACCCCAAAAATGCCCCAAAACAACCCCCAAAAATCCCCCCAAAATGCCCAAAATCCCTCAAAAAAACCCCAAAAATCCCTCAAAAAATCCTCAAAAAATCCTAAAAAATGCCCAAAATCCCCCCAAAAAATCCCTCAAAAAAACCCCAAAAATGCCCCAAAACCGCCCCAAAAATCCCTCAAAAAACCCCAAAAATCCCCAAAAAATCCCCAAAAACCCCAAACATCCCCCCAAAAATCCCTCAAAAAACTCCCCAAAACCCCAAAAAATCCCCCAAAATGCCCCAAAATCCCCCAAAAAAATGTCCCAAAAGCCCCAAAAAACTCCCAAAAAATCCCCAGAACAACACCCAAAAGTGCCCCAAAAATCCCCAAAAATGCCCCCAAAATCCCCCAAAAAATGCCCCAAAATCCCCCAAAAATGCCCCAAAAATCCCCAAAAAATCTCTCAAACAAACCCCAAAAAATCCCCCAAAATCCCCCCAAAAATGCCCCAAAATCCCCCAAAAAAATCCCTGAAAAAACTCCCAAAATCCCCCAACCCCCCCAGGCTGACCCCCCCCCCCAATTTCTCAACCCCCCCAGGCTGACTCCCCCCCCCCCCAATTTCCCCCCCTGAACCCCCCAAATTTCGGGGTCCCCCCCCCCATTCTCACCTGGGTTCCCCCCGCTCTGTGGCAGCACCAGGCGCAGGTGCGGAACGGCCGCAAGGTGCCGGGTGCCCTACACAGGGTTAATTAATTATCACTGATTAATGAATGGATTAATTAATTAATTAATGACCGTTAATGAGGGGGGGGGTCTCACCTGGAGCGCTGCAGGTTCGGGGTTCGGCACGGGGGGGGCACCCAGGGGGTCCCCAACAGCTCCCGGATCCGAGCGGCCCACGGCACCGAGGAGGGGCCCTGACTTGCCTGGGGGAGAAAGGGAATTTTGGGGGATTTTTGGGGGTTTTTTTGGGGTTTTTGGGGTTTTTTTGGGGAATTTTTGGGGCTGTCTTGGGGGATATTTTGGGGATTTTTGGCTGATTCTTGGCTCTGTTTTTGGGGATCCCTCCACCCCTGTGCCCCCCCTTTGTCTCCCCTCCCAGGAGTCCCTGGTGCAGAACCGGCTCCAGAACATGGAGCCCCTGCACCGGGGGGGGTCCCCAAAACCCCCCAGGACACCCCAAAACCCTCCCAGGACACCCCAAACCCACCCCAAAAACCCCAAAATATCCCCAAACCCCCCTCGAAAAATCCCCCAAAATCCCCTCCAGGACACCCCAAAATCCCCCAAATATCCCGGAAGAGCCCCTAAAAATCCCCCAAAACCCCCTCCAGGACACCCCAAAATCCCCTCCAGGACACCCCAAACCCACCCCAAAAACCCCCAAAAGAGCCCCTAAAAATCCCCCCCAAACCCCCACCAGGACACCCCAAACCCCCTCCAGGACACCCCAAAACACCACCCAAAAATCCCAAAAATACCCCTCAAAATCCCTCAGGACACCCAAAACCCTCAGGGACACCCCAAACACCCTCCCGGACACCCCAAACCCGCCCCAAAAACCCCCAAATATCCCAAACCCCCCCCAAAAAATCCCCCAAAACCCTCCCAGGACACCCCAAAATCCCTCAGGACACCCCAAAATCCCCTCAGGACACCCCAAACACCCTCAGGTCACCCCAAAACCCCAAATATCCCCAAAACACTGCCCAAAAATCCCCCAAAAGAGCCCAAAAATCCCAAAAATACCCCCCAACCACCTCCAGGACACCCCCAAAATCCCCAAGGACACCCCAAACCTGCCCCAGAAACCCCCAAATATCCCAAAACACCGCCCAAAAATCCCAAAAATCCCCCCCAAAACCCCCAAGGACACCCCAAAATCCCCTCCAGGACACCCAAAATCCCCAAGGACACCCCAAAAACCCCCAAACAGCCCAAAAATCCCCAAAAAATACCCTCCAAAATCCCTCAGGACACCCCAAAACCTCCTCAGGACACCCCAAAAACCCCCAAATATCCTCAAAGAGCCCCTAAAAATCCCCCCAAACCCCCTCCAGAACACCCCAAAACCCCCCAAAACAGTCCCCCAAAAACCCCCAAATATCCCCAAAACCCCGCCCAAAAATCCCAAAAATACCCCCCAAAACCCTCCCAGGACACCCCAAACCCCCTCCAGGACACCCCAAAATCCCCTCAGGACACCCCAAACCCACCCCCAAAAATACCCAAAACCCCCTCCAGAACACCCCAAACCTCCTCCCCAGGACTCCCCAAACTCCCCAAGGGACACCCCAAAACCCCCAAATATCCCCAAACACCGCCCAAAAATCCCCCAAAACCAGCCCAAAAATACCCTTAAAACCCCTCCCAGGACACCCCAAAAACCCCCAATATCCCAAAAGAGCCCCTAGAAATCCCCAAAACCCCCCTTCAGGACACCCCAACACCCTCCCAGAACACCCAAACCCCCCAAAACCCCCCAAATATCCCCAAAACACCGCCCAAAAATCCCAAAAAATATCCCCCATAACCCTCCCAGGACACCCCAAACCTGCCCCAAATATCCCCAAAAGAACCCCAAAAACCCCCAAAAGAGCCCCTAAAAATCCCCAAACCCCCTCCCAGGACACCCCAAAACCCCTCCCCAGGACTCCCCAAAATCCCCAAGGACACCCCAAATCCACCCTAAAAACCCCCAAATATCCCAAAAATACCCCCCAAAATCCCCTCAGGACACCCAAAACCCTCCAAGACACCCAAAACCCGCCCCAAAAACCCCAAAAGAGCCCCCAAAACACCGCCCAAAAATCCCAAAAATACCCCAAACCCCCTCCCAGGACACCCAAAAAACCCCCCAAAACAGCCCCCCAAACCCCCCCCAAAAATCCCAAAAATACCCCCAAACCCCCTCCCCAGGACACCCCAAAACCCTCCCAGGACACCCCAAACCCCCCGGGACACCCCAAACCCGCCCAAAAACCCCCAAATATCCCCAAAAGAGCCCCTAAAATCCCCCAAACCCCTCCCAGGACACCCCAAACCCCCAAGGACACCCCAAAACCCCCCAAATACCCCAAAACACCGCCCAAAAATACCCCCCAAAAACACCCCAAACCCCACCCCAAAACCCCCCAAATATCCTCAAATCCCCCCCAAAAAAATCCCCCAAACCCCCTCCAGGGACACCCCAAAATCCCCAAGGGACACCCCAAACCCGCCCTAAAATACCCCCAATATCCCCAAAACACTGCCCAAAAATTCAAAAAATCCCCCCCAAAACCGCCCCTGGACACCCCAAAATCCCCTCAGGAGACCCCAAAACCCCTCAAACCCCCCCCAAAAGCCCCAAATATCCCAAAACAACGCCAAAAATCCCCCCCAAAACACCCCAAACACCCCAAATATCCTCAAAACACTGCCCAAAAATCCCAAAATACCCCCCAAAAGCTCCCAGGATACCCCAAACCCGCCCCAAAAAACCCCAATATCCCCAAGGACACCCCAAAATCCCCCAAAACCCCCAAACATCCCCAAAACACTGCCCAAAACCCCCAAAAAATATCCCCAAAACCCTCCCAGGACACCCCAAAACCCCCCAAGAACCCCAAATATCCCCAAAAGAGCCCCTAAAAATGCCCCAAAAAAAACCCAAAAAAAAACCCCAAACCCCAAAAAAACCCAAAACCCCCAAACCCCCCAATTTCCCCCCCGTTACCGGGCTCTGGGCGCCCCCCCGCCCCTCGTCCCGGGGCAGTTTCTCCACCAGGAAGAGCAGCAGGCGTCCGAACGTCGTGCTCGGAGCTGTACAGGAACGTCCTGGTAGCCAACGTCACCCCCGAACCCCAGCTCCTGGGGACACCCGAAATCAGGGGGTACCCAAATTCATGGGGCACCCCGAGATTCAGGGGGCACCCCGAGATTCAGGGGGCACCCCAATACATCCGTGGGGCACCCGAATCCGTGGGGAGACACCAAAATTAATGGGGGCACCTCAAAATTCGTGGCGACACCCTAAAACCAATGAGGAGGACCCCAAAAATTCATGAGGGCATCCTAAAATTCATGGAGACCCCGAAATTCATGGAGACCCCAAGACATCCGTGGGGCACCCCAAAATTCATGGGGAGACCCCGAATTTATGGGGATGCCCCGAAATTCATGGGAGACCCCAAAATTGTAGGGACACCCCAAAATTTATGGCGAGACCACAAGTTCATGGGGACCTCCCGAAATCGTGGGGACTCCCCCAAAGTTTGTGAGGAGACCCCAAAATTTATGGCGAGACCCCAAAACTTGTGAGGAGACCCAACGTTCGTGGGGGACACCCCGAAATTCAGGGGGCACCCCGAAATTCAGGGGGTACTCCGAAATTCATGGGGAGACCCAAGACATCCGTGGGACACCCCGAAATTCATGGGAGACCCCAAAAATTCGTGGGGAGACCCGAATTCATGGGGAGATCCCGAAATTCAGGGGGCACCCCGAAATTCATGGGGCACCCCGAATTCATGGGATACACCCAAAAACATCCTCGGGGCATCCAGAATTCATGGGGACACCCCCGAAATCAGAGGGCACCCCGAATTCATGGGGAGACACCAAGACATCCGTGGGGAACCCCGAAATTCAGGGGGCACCCGAAATTCATGGGGACACCCCGAATCATTGGGCACCCTGAAATTCATGGAAGACCCCGAAATTCATGGCAAGACCAAAAATTCATGGGGGCACCCAAAATCCATGGGGAGACCCCGAAATTCATGGGGAGACCCAAAATTGATGGGGGCACCCCGAAATTCGTGGCAGACCCCGAAATCCATGGGGGCACCCCAAAAATTCATGGGGCACCACCGAAATTCATGGGGAGACCCCAAAATGAATGGGACACCCCAAAATTTATCGCAAGACCCCGAGATCCGTGGGGAGACCCCAAAAATTCATGGGGAGATCCCAAAATGATGAGGACACCCCAAAATCCGTGGGATAACCCAAAGTTCATAAGGGCATCCTAAAATTTATGGGGACACCCCAAAATCCGTGGGGACACCCAAAGTTCATGAGGGCATCCTAAAATTTATGGGGACACCCAAAATCCACGGGGAAACCCCGAAATTCGTGGGAGACTCCGAAATCCATGGGGAGATCCCGAAATTCATGGGGACACCGAAAAACATCCGTGGGGGCACCCGAAATTCATGGGGAGACCCCAAAATTCATGGGGGCACTTGCAAAAAGTCGTGGGAACACCCAAAATTCACGAGGACATCCCAAAACTCGTGAGGAGACCCCAAAAATTCCTGGTGAGACCCCAAAATTCATGGCAGATCCGAAATTCATGGGGAGACACCAAAATTCATGGCGGCGCCTCAAAATTCGTGAGGGATTTTTTGTGGGTTTTTTGGGACTTTTTTTGGAATTTTTTTTTTGCGTTTTTGGTGGTTTTCAGCACTCAGGGTACCTGGCAGGCTGCGGCCAGCTCCCCAATTTATGGGATTTTTTGTGGGGTGTTTTTTGGGGATTTTTTGTGGTTTTTTGGGGATATTTTTGTGAGGTTTTTTGGGATATTTTTTGTGGTTTTTGGGGGATTTTTTGGTGGTTTTTAATGGTTTTTTTTGTGGGTTTTTTGAGGTTCAGGGTACCTGGCAGGCCGCGGCCAGCTCCCAATTTATGGGATTTTTTGTGGGGTTTTTTTGGGATTTTTTTGTGGTTTTTTGGGATATTTTTGTGAGTTTTTTTGTGAGTTTTTTTAGGATATTTTTTGTGGTTTTTTTGTGGTTTTTTGGGGATATTTTTGTGAGTTTTTTGGGGATTTTTTTGGGGATTTTTTGGGGGATTTATTTGTGATTTTTTGGGTTTTTTTTGGGAGATTTTTTTGGGATTTTTTTTCTGTTTTTTCTGTGTTTTTTGGTGTATTTAAGTGCTCAGGGTACCTGGCAGGCCGCGACCAGCTCCGAGGCCAATTTATGGGATTTTATGGGATTTTTTTTGTGTTTTTTGGGGATTTTTTTGTGGTTTTTTAGGGATATTTTTGTGAGTTTTTTTGGGGATTTTTTGTGGTTTTTTGGGGATTTTTTGTGGGTTTTTTGTGGTTTCGGGGGATTTTTGGGGGGATTTTTTTTGGGAATTTTTTTTTGTGTTTTTTAGTGTATTTCAGCGCTCAGGGTACCTGGCAGGCCGCGGCCAGCTCCGAGGCCAATTTATGGGATTTTTTTGGGGATTTTTTTGTGTTTTTCGGTGGGATTTTTTTGTGGTTTTTCTGGGGATTTTTTGGGATTTTTTAGGGATATTTTTGTGGATTTTTTGTGGATTTTTTTTGGGAATTTTTTTTCTGTGTTTTTTGGTGGATTTCAGCGCCGGGGTAACCTGGCAGGCCGCGGCCAGCTCCGAGCCAGGCGGGGGCAGCTCCCAATTTATGGGATTTTTTGTGGGTGGTTTTTTGGGGATTTTTTTGTGTTTTTCGGGGGATTTTTTGTGGTGTTTTGGGGATATTTTTTGTTGGTTTTTGGGGGGTATTTTTGCGTTTTTCAGGGGATTTTTTTGTGGTTTTTTAGGGATTTTTGGGGGGATTTTTTGTGGTTTTTGGGGGATTTTTTTTGGATTTTTTTTGGATTTTTTGGGGAATTTTTTTTTGTGTTTTTTTGGTGTATTTCAGCGCTCAGGGTACCTGGCAGGCCGCGGCCAGCTCCGAGGCCAGGCGGAAGCAGCTCCCAATTTTTGGGGTATTTTTGGGGATTTATTTTGGGATTTTTTGGGGGGTTTTTTCTGTTCTTTTTGGGGATTTTTTTGTGTTTTTCAGGGGATATTTTTGTGAGTTTTTTTGGGGGATTTTTTGTGGGTTTTTTTGGGGATTTTTTGGTGTTTTTTGGTGGTTTTTTTGGGGATTTTTTTGGGGTTTTTGGGGATTTTTTATGTTTTTCGGGGGATTTTTGCGGGGATTTTTTGGGGATTTTTGTGGGGGATTTTTTGGGGATTTTTTTGGGTTTTTGGGGATTTTTTATGTTTTTCGGGGGGTTTTTGCGGGGATTTTTTGTGGATTTTTTGTGGATTTTTTTTGGTGTTTTCTGTGTTTTTTTGCTCAGGGTACCTGGCAGGCCGCGGCCAGCTCCGAGGCCAGGCGGAACCGCGCCGAGATGCCCGCGGGCAGGGCGGGGCTCAGGGCGTTGCCCAGCGCGGGGCTCACGGCGCGCAGGCACCGAACGGCGGCGGCCACCACGAGCTCGGGGCTGAGATCGCGAACGCTCTGAACCTCGGCGGGCACCGACCTGCGGGAAACGCAGCGCCGGGGACCCCAAAATTGTCACAGAAACCTCAAGGCTGTAGCTCAAAGGTCCCCAAAACAGCCCCGCAAAAAGCTCCCAAAAATCCCCAAAACAACCCCAAAAATTCCCCCAAAACAACCCCCAAAAACTCCAAAACAGCCCCCAAAAATCTCCAAAAGAGCTGCCAAAAAAAACCCCCAAAAATCCCCAAAATGGCCCGAAAATATCCCAGAAACAGCCCCCAAAAATTCCCAAAACAGTCCCAAAAAAACCCCAAAAATCCTCCCATACAATCCCCCAAACAGCTCCAAAAATCCCCAAAACAGCCCCAGAAAATCCTCAAAACAGCCCCCCAAAAATCCCCAAAACAGCCCCTCAAAAAGCTCCCAAAAATCCCAAAAACGACCCCCAGAAAATCCCCAAAACAGACTCGAAAAATCCTCAAAACAACCCCCAAAAGTCCCTAAAACAGTCCCAAAACAGCCCCAAATATCCCCAAAACAGCCCCCCAAAAATCCCCAGAACTCACCAAAACAACCCGCAAAAAATCCCCAAAACAACCCCCAAAAATCCCCCAAAACACCCCCAAAACAGCTCCAAAAATCCCCAAAACAGCCCCCCCAAAATCCCCAAAACAGCTCCCAAAACTCCCCCCCAAAAAAACCCAAAAATCCCAAAAACAACCCCCAGAAAATCCCCAAAACAGCCGCCAAAAATCCCCAGAACTCACCAAAACAACCCGCAAAAAATCTCCAAAACAGACCCGAAAAATCCTCAAAACCCCCAAAAATCCCCCAAAGCATCCCCAAAACAGCTCCAAAAAGTCCCCAAAACAGCCCCCCAAAAATCCAAAACAGCCCCCCAAAAAACCCCAAAAAGCCCCCAAAAAAGCCCCCAAAACCCCAAAGCAGCCCCTAAAAACACCCAAAACAGTCCCCCAAAAAACCCCAAAAAAACCCTCAAAAAATCCCCCAAAAAATCCTGTAAGAGCTCGCCAAAAAAATCCCCAAAACCACCCCAAAAATCTCCAAAACAGCCCCCCAAAAATCCCTAAAACAGCCACCAAAAATTTCCACAAAAATCCCCTAAATAGCCCCCCAAAAATCCCCAAAACAACCCCCAAAAATCCCCAAAACAGCCCCCAAAAATTCCCCCAAAAGAGCCCCCAAAAAGGCTCCCAAAAACTCCAAAACAGCCCCCAAAAATCTCCAAAAGAGCTGCCAAAAAAATCCCCCAAAAATCCCCAAAACGGCCCGAAAATATCCCAGAAACAGCCCCCAAAAATTCCCCCAAATATCCACAAAATAGCCCCCAAAAATCTCCAAAACTGCCCCCAAAACAGCCCCTAAAATCATCCAGAACAGCCCCCCAAAAATCCCAAAAACAATTCCCAAAATAGCTCTAAAAATCCCCAGAACACCTCTCAAAAAATCCCAAAACAGCCCCAAAAAAACCCCAAAAATCCCCTAAACAACCCCCAAAACAGCCCCAAAAAATCCCATAAACAACACCCAAAAATCCCAAAAATAGCCCCCAAAAATCCCCTCAAGGACCCCCAAAAATCCACTTAGAGACCCCCAAAAATCCCCTCAAGGACCCCCAAAAATCCCCTCAAGGACCCCCAAAAATCCCCCTCAAGGACCCCCAAAAATCCACTCAAAGACCCCCAAAAATCCCCTCAAGAACCCCCAAAAATCCACCCAAAGACCCCCAAAAATCCCCTCAGGAACCCCCAAAAATCCCCTCAGAGACCCCCAAAAATCCACTCAAGGACCCCCAAAAATCCCCTCAGGGACCCCCAAAAATCCCCTCAGGAACCCCCAAAAATCCACTCAAAGACCCCCAAAAATCCACTCAGGGACCCCCAAAAATCCACTCAAGGACCCCCAAAAATCCCCTCAGCCCCTCCCATAACTCACTCAGGACCCCCCAAACCTCTCCAGAGACCCCCACCCAAATTCCTCCTGGTCTTCCCATTGACCCCTCCCCCAAATCCCTCTCAAGCACCCCCAAATCCCCCTCAGGGACCCCCAAAAATCCACCCAAAGACCCCCAAAAATCCACCCAGGTCCCCCCAATTCACTCAGGACCTCCACAGCCTCTCCAGGGACCCCCACCCAAATTCCTCGGGGGTCCCCCCAAACCTCCATGGGGGTGTCCCTCTGTCCTTCCCCTCACAGCCCCCCCAAATTCCTCAGTGTCCCCCCCAGAGACCCCTCCCCAAAATCTCCTCAGGGTCTGCCCCAATCCTTCATCAGGGACCCCCAAAAATCCACTCGGGCCCCCTCAATTCGCTCAGGGACCCCCAGAGCCTCTCCAGAGACCCCCACCCAAATTCCTCAGGGTTTTCTCCGTAACCCCCCCCCCCTCAAATCCCCCTCAGGGACCCCCAAAAATCCCCTCAGGGACCCCCAAAAGTCCCCTCAGCCCCTCCCATAACTCACTCAGGACCCCCCAAACCTCTCCAGAGACCCCCACCCAAATTCCTCCTGGTATTCCCAGTGACCCCTCCCCCAAATCCCTCTCAAGGACCCCCAAAAATCTCCTCAGCTCCCACTCAGGGACCCCCAAAAATCCACCCAGGTCCCCCCAATTCATTCAGGACCCCCACAGCCTCTCCAGGGACCCCCACCCAAATTCCTCAGGGTTTTCTCCGTAACCCCCCCCCCTCAAATCCCCCTCAAGGACCCCCATAAATCCCCTCAGCCCCCCCTAATTCCCTCAGGACCCCCAGAGCCTCTCCAGGGACCCCCACCCAAGTTCTTTGGGTTCTTCCCAGTGACACCCCCCTCCTCTAAATCCCTCTCAGGGACCCCCAAATATCCATCCAGCGCCCCCCAATTCCCTCCGGACCCCCAAAGCCTCCCCAGTGCCCCCCCCCCCAAATCCCCCTCAGGGACCCCCAAAAATCCCCAAATCCCCCTCAGGGCCCCCCCCCCCCCCAGTTCGCTCAGGACCTCCACAGCCCCCCCGGAGACCCCCACCCAAATTCCTCGGGGGTCCCCCCAAATCTCCATGGGGGTGTCCCTCTGTCCTTCCACAGTCCCCCCCCTCACAGACCCCCCCAAATTCCTCCGTGCCCCCCGAAATCCCCCCACCACCCAAATCCCCCCATTCCCGCCTCACTCACGTCCCCGCCTGGCGCAGGGAGTGGATCAGGATC
The DNA here is from genome assembly GCF_047830755.1 of Zonotrichia albicollis. Lineage (NCBI taxonomy): Eukaryota > Metazoa > Chordata > Aves > Passeriformes > Passerellidae > Zonotrichia > Zonotrichia albicollis. The sequence goes on from NC_133852.1 coordinate 676,892, forward strand.
TTGTCCACCTCCTCCATGGTTGGGGGGAGGGTCCCCAAATTTTGAGGGGGCAAAAATTTGGGGAGATTTGAGGGGGTTCCCTCACAGAGCGCGCGGCCGCCGCTCACGTGAGGGGAAAGGGGCGGGGCTCCCCGCGCGGGGGACAATGGGAGTTGTAGGCAGCTGCCGGGGAACCGCGGGGCATGACGGGAGTTGTAGGCCTCCGTAGCGAAGCATGACGGGACTCGTAGGCGGCAGTGGCGGAGCATGATGGGAGTTGTAGACCTCGGTGGAGAAGCATGATGGGAGTTGTAGGCAGCAGTGCTGAAACCTCGAGGCATGACGGGAGTTGTAGGCGGCAGCGTGTGGCGGGAAAAGGCGGGAAAATGGCGAGCGGGTTCCATGAGGGGATGGAGCCTGTGGGGAATGTGAGGGGAAAGAATGGCACTCTGCTGGTGTCTGAGGGGAAAATGGTGCCCGTGAGGGGTGGGAGAGCAGGAAATGCCGCCTGTGGGGTGTGAGGGGCAGCTCAGGGGGGAGATGGAGCCTGTGAGGGCGGTGAGGGAATGGAACCTGTGAGGGGAGGAATGTGTGAGGGGAGGATGTGGCACCAGGGGACACGTTGAGGGTGGCCTTGGCAGTGAGGAAGGAATGATGGGCATCGATGGTTTTTGAGGGTTTTTCCTGACCTGAATAATTCTGTGATTTTGTGCAAGCGGCACCTGCAGGGCCTGAGGGGCAAATGTGCTGGTCCAGCGACGCTGTGACACCCGCGAGGCATGACGGGAGTTGTAGGCGGCGGCGTGTGGCGGGAAAAGGCGGGAAAATGGCAGGCGGGGCCGTGAGGGGAGATGGAGCCTGTGAGGAATGTGAGGGGAAGGAATGGATTCCCACATGCGTCTGGCGCTGTAATGAACGTACCAACTTTACAGCTTTCACAAAAATTGTGGTGTTTTGTTTATTTACACAAAACATTGTAGGCAGCGGTGGAGGGGCATGACAGGAGTCCTAGGCAGCGGGCCTGGAACCGCGGAGCATGATGGGAGTTGTAGGCCTCAGTGGCGGTGCATGATGGGAGTTGTAGGCGCTGGCATGTGGCGGGAAAAGGCGGGAAAATGGCGGTCGGATTCCGTGAGGGGAGATGGAGCCTGTGGGGAATGTGAGGGGAAGGAATGGATTCCCACATGCGTCCGGCGCTGTAATGAACGTACCAACTTTACAGCTTTCACAAAAGTTGTGGTGTTTTGTTTATTTACACAAAACATTGTAGGCAGCGGTGGAGGGGCATGACAGGAGTTGTAGGCAGCGGCGTGTGGCAGGAAAAGGCGGGAAAATGGCAGGCGGGGCCCGTGAAGGGAGATGGAGCCTGTGGGGAATGTGAGGGGAAGGAATGGATTCCCACATGCGTCCGGCGCTGTAATGAACGTACCAACTTTACAGCTTTCACAAAAGTTGTGGTGTTTTGTTTATTTACACAACACATTGTGGGCAGCAGTGGCGGGACATGACAGGAGTCCTAGGCAGCGGCCTGGAACCCCGGAGCATGATGGGAGTTGTAGGCGGCAGTGGCGGAGCATGACGGGAATTGTAGGCGGCAGAGTGTGGTGGGAAAAGGCGGGAAAATGGCGGTCAGATTCCGTGAGGGGAGATGGAGCCTGTGGGGAATGTGATGGGAGGGAATGGATTCCCACATGTGTCCGGCGCTGTAATGAACATACCAACTTTACAGCTTTCACAAAAATTGTGGTGTTTTGTTTATTTCCACAACACATTGTGGGCGGCAGTGGTGGGACATGACAGGAGTTGTAGGCGACGGTGTGTGGCGGGAAAAGGTGGGAAAATGGCAAGCATAGAGCTGTGAGGTGATGAAGCCTGTGGGGAGTGTGAGGGGAGGGAATGGATTCCCACATGCGTCCGGCGCTGTAATGAAGGCACCAACTTTACAACTTTCACAAAAGTTGTGGAGTTTTGTTTATTTCCACAAAACATTGTAGGCGGCGGGGGCTGAAACCGCAGAGCACGATGGGAGTTGTAGGCCTCAGCAGCGGTGCATGATGGGAGTTGTAGGCGCTGGCCTGTGGCGGGAAAAGGCGGGAAAATGGCGGTCGGATTCCGTGAGGGGAGATGGAGCCTGTGGGGAATGTGAGGGGAAGGAATGGCACTCAGCCGGTGTCTGAGGGGAAAATGGTGCCCGTGAGGGGTGGGAGAGCGGGAAGTGCTGCCTGTGGGGTGTGAGGGAAAGCTGAGGGGGAAATGGAGGCCGTGAGGGCGGTGGGGGAATGGAACCTGTGAGGGGAGGAATGTGGGAGGGGAGGATGTGTATGAAAAATGCGTATTTTATAATTGCGTTTTCGCAAATATTTAAATTCAAACCGTTAGGATTAGGAGAAAGAAGTTTAAGACGACCAGATAGAATCCTGTATTTGAGTAACACTTATTCATCATGTAGTGTATAAATATTCATTATTCATTATGGTGTGTATGAATATGCAACAGGTTATTGTTTTTTAGGGTTAATTCTCTGTTAACTGTGCCTTTTTTTCAGGCTTATTTTACCCAGAAAAAGGTACCAAGACATCAGTAATTCTTGGTATTTATTGTCTTATATTGTCCTAATTCAATTTGTCCAAATTAATATTGCTCTAGTTGTCGAAATTGTTTTTACTCTAATTGCATTACTCTTTTTAGTGACAATTTTATTATTATTAAGCTTTTAAAGCTTTAAAAACAAATGATGGGTGTTTATCACACACCTGTCCCCACGTGTCCCCTCTGTCCCCTCCCCCCCTCTCTTGTCCCCTCCCCCTCCTCCCCTCCCCCACGTGGCCAGCGCTGCCCCTCCCCCCTCCCCGTTAATCCCCGTTAATCCACAGCCGGGATGAGCCGGGACCGAGCCCTGGATAGGCCGGGGAGGGACCCCCGAGCCCACCGACCCTGAGACCCCCGAGACCCCCTAAATACCCCCTGACCCCCCCTAAGCCTCCTAAATACCCCCGGACCCACCCTGAGACCCCTAAATACCCCCGGACCCACCTAAATATCCCCCGAACCCCCCTAAACAGCCCCTGAAACTTCGTAAATACCCCCGAACACACCCTGGACCCCCCTAAATACCCCCTGACCCCCCCTAAGCCTCCTAAATACCCCCGGACCCCTCCCTAAATACCCCCGAACAACCCTAAACACCCCCTGAACCCCCTAAATACCCCCTGAACCCCCTAAATACCCTCTCAACCCTCTAAATACCCCCTCAACCCTCTAAATACCCCTTGAACCCTCTAAATACCCCCTGAAACCCCCTAAATACCCCCTGGACCCCACCTAAAATACTTCCTAAATACCCCTGAGACCCCCTAAACACACCCTGACCCCCCCCAAAACCCCATTAAACACCCCCTGAAACCCCCTAAATACCCCCTGGACCCCACCTAAAAACACCCTGGACCCCCTGAACTCCCCTAAATATCCCCCGAACACCCCCTGACCCCCCCGAGACCCCTCTAAATACCCCCTGAACCCCTAAATTCCCCTCCGACCCCCTTAAACACCCCCCTGAGCCCCCTGAATCCCCTAAATACCCCTGAACCCCCCTAAATACCCCCTGACCCCCCCCCAGACCCCTCTAAACACCTCCTGAACCCTCTTAAATATCCCCCAAAGCACCCTAAATACCCCCCTGAGACCCCTAAATACCCCCCGGACCCCCCTAAATACCCCTAAATACCCCCTGAACCATCCGAACAACCCTAAACCCCCCTAAATACCCCCTGAAACCCCTTAAATACCCCCTGAACTCCCATAAGTACCCCCTGAACCACTAAATACCCCCTGACCCCTCCTAAATACCCCTAAATATCCCCTGACTCCTCCTAAATACCCCTAAATACCCCCTGACCCACCCGAACACCCCTGAACCCCCCTAAATACCCCCTGAACCCCCATAAGAACCCCCTGACCCCCCTAAATACCCCCTGAAATCCCCTAAATACCCCCTGAACCCCCCTAAATACCCCCTGACCCCCTAAACATCCCTAAATACCCCCTGACCCCTCCTAAATACCCCCTGAGACCCCTAAATACCCCCTGAACCCCCCCAAATACCCCCTAAAGACCCCCAGACCCCCCTAAATACCCCCTGAACCCCCAAACCTCCCCCGATCCATCCCCTCCATGATCCCAAATCCCCCCAGACCCCACCAATCCCCTTGAGAATCCTTTGGGTGCCCCAAAACCTCCCGGACCCCCCCCCCAAAATGTCAGAGTCAGAGGAGAACGGAGACGGTGAGTTTGGGGGGGTCCCTGAGGGTTTGGGGGTGTCCAGAAAGATTTGGGGGGGTCCATCAAGATTTGGGGGGGTTCATAAAGATTTGGGGGGCTCCGTAAAGATTTGGGGGGGTCCAGAAAGATTTTGGGGCGTCCAGAAAGATTTGGGGGGGGTCCATAAAGATTTGGGGGGATCCAGAAAGATTTCGGGGGGGTCCTGGAAGGCTTGGGCGTATCCGGAAAGATTTGGGGGGGTCCTGAAAGGTTTGGGGGTGTCCCTGAGGATTTTGGGGGGGGTCCAGGAGGGGTTGGGGGTACTTGAGGATTTGGGGATCCATAAAGATTTCAGGCTGTCCAGAAAGATTTGGGAGGGGATCCATAAAGATTTTGGGGTGTCCAGAAAGATTTGGGGGAGTCCATCAAGATTTGGGAGAGTCCATCAAGATTTAGGGGGGTCCGGAAAGGTTTAGGGGGCTCCATTAAGATTTGGGGGGGTGTCCCTGAGGGTCTGGGGGGATCCCTGAGGATTTTGGGGAGTCCCTGAGGGTTTGGGTGGGTCCTTAAGGGTTTTGGGGGGGTTCTGGAAGGTTTTGAGGGGTCCCTGAGGGTTTTGGGGGTCCGGAAAGGTTTGGGAAGGTTCCATAAAAGTTTGGGGGGGGTGCGGAAATATTTGGGGGTGTGCAGGAATGTTTGGGGGTGTCCATAAAGATTTGGGGGGGTCCCTGAGGGTTTTGGGGGTTCCCCATGAAGGTTTTGGGGGGGGTCCAGGACGGGTTGAAGGTTTTCAGGAGACATTTGGGGTGTTCTGGAAGGTTTGATGAGATCCATAAAGATTTGGGGGGGTCCAGGAAGGTTTGGAGGGGTCCCTGACAGTTTTGGGGGATCCCTGAGTGTTTTGGGGGGGGTCCAAGAGGGGTTTTGGGGGATCCCTGAGTGTTTTGGGGGGGGTCCAGGAGGATTTTGGGGTCCTGGAAGGTTTGAGGGAGGTCCATAAAGGTTTGGGGGTATCCATCAAAATTTGGGGATGCCCAGAAAGGTTTGGGGGGGGGTCCAGAACGGTTTGGAAGTGCCCAGAAAGGTTTTGTGGGGGGGTCCCTGAGTGTTTTTGGAGGGGTCCCTGATAGTTTTGGGGGTCCCCGAGGGTTTGGAGGCTCCATAAAGATTCGGGGGGGCCCCATAAAATTTTGGGGTGTCCCTGACCGCCCGTCCCCCCCGCAGGCCCCCCCAAGGACCTGTCCCCCTTGGCCGAGGCCCTGGGGCAGCCCCTGGGCTGGGGGAGCTCCGGGGGGGCTCCGGGGGGTCCCGAGACCCCCCCGGGGCAGCGACAGCGCCGCCCCCCCCACCCCAAACACAAACCCCAGGGTGGGTCTGGGGGCGTCCATCGCTCCCCCCGCGCCCTCTTCTGCCTCCGCCTCAACAACCCCATCCGGAGAGCGGCCATCAGCATCGTGGAGTGGAAGTGAGGAGGGGGCTGGGGGGATTTGGGGGGTCTGGGGGGTTTTGGGGGTCTGGGGGTGTTTGGGGGTCTGGGAGTGTTTGGGGCTTTGTGGGTCTGGGGGCGTCCATCGCTCCCCCCGCGCCCTCTTCTGCCTCCGCCTCAACAACCCCATCAGGAGGGCGACCATCAGCATCGTGGAGTGGAAGTGAGGAGGGGTCTGGGGGGATTTGGGGGTTTTGGGGGGCTCGGGGGGGGTCTGGGGGATTTGGGGGGTCTGGGGGCTCAGGGGGGTCTGGGGGTTTTGGGGTCTGGGGGCGTCCATCGCTCCCCCCACGCCCTCTTCTGCCTCCGCCTCAACAACCCCATCCGGAGAGCGGCCATCAGCGTCGTGGAGTGAAAGTGAGGAGGGGTCTCCAGGGGCTTTGGGGGGGTTTTGGGGGGTCTGGGGGTGTTTGGGGGGCTCGGGGGGCTGTGATCAGCATCGTGGAGTGGAGGTGAGGAGGGGTCTGGGGGTGACAATCATGGAGTGGAAATGAGTGGGGGGCTCAGTCTGGGGGCTGCCATCAACATTGTGGGTTGGAAGTGAGTAGGGGGCTTGGGGAGGGTTTGGGGGGTCTGGGGGCTCTGGGGGCTTTTGGGGGTCTGGGGCTGCCAATTGTGGGGTGGAAGTGAGGAGGGGGTTTGAGGGGTCTGGGGGCTCATGGGGGTCTGGGGGTGCCATCAGCATCGTGGAGTGGAAGTGAGGAGGGGGCTTAGGGGGTTTGGGGGGTCTGGGGCTGCCAATTGGGGGGTGGAATTGAGTGGGGGGCTCAGGAGGTTTGTGAGTCTGGGGGCTGCCATCAACATTGTGGATTGGAAGTGAGTGGGGGTCTGGGGGATTTGGGGGTCTGGGGGCTCTGGGGGGTGTTGGGGGGTCTGGGGGCTCTGGGGGGTCTGGGGGTGCCAATCGTGGGGTGGAATTGAGTGGGGGGCTCAGGAGGTTTGTGAGTCTGGGGGCTGCCATCAAAACTGTGGATTGGAATTGAGTAGGGGTCGGGGGGATTTGGGGGTCTGGGGGCTGTGCTCACCATCCTGGAGTGGAATTGAGCGGGGGTCGGGGGGATTTGGGGTCCTTGCAGACCCCTCCCCACTCGCCCCCAGACCCTTCGACATCCTCATCCTCGCCACCATCTTCGCCAACTGCGTGGCCCTGGGGGTCTACATCCCCTTCCCCGAGGACGACTCCAACGCCTCCAACCACAACCTGGTGAGACCCCAGACCCACAGGGCACGGGGAGGGACCCCAGACCCACCTGGGCACCCCCAGACCCACCTGGGAGCGGGGAGAGACCCCAGACCCACCCGGGCATAGGGGGCTTCAACCACAACCTGGTGAGACCCCAGACCCACCTGGGCACGGGGAGAGCCCCCAGACCCACCTGAGAGACCCCAGACCCATCCGGGTACCCCCAGACCCACCTGGGCACGGGGAGGGACCCCAGACCCACTCGGGAGTGGGGAGAGACCCCAGACCCACCTGGGAGCGGGGAGAGACCCCAGACCCACCTGGGTAACGGGGAGAGCCCCCAGATCCACCTGGGTAACAGGGAGAGACCCCAGACCCACTCGGGAGTGGGGAAAGACCCCAGACCCACCTGGGTAACGGGGAGAGCCCCCAGATCCACCTGGGTAACGGGGAGAGACCCCAGACCCACCCGGGCACGGGGAGAGACCCCAGACCCACTCGGGAGTGGGGAAAGACCCCAGACCCACCTGGGTAATGGGGAGAGACCCCAGACCCACCTGGGCACGGGGAGAGCCCCCAGACCCATCTGGGAGTGGGGAAAGACCCCAGACCCACCTGGGCACCCCCAGACCCATCCGGGCACGGGGAGAGACCCCAGACCCACCTGGGCATGGGGAGAGCCCCCAGACCCATCTGGGAGTGGGGAAAGACCCCAGACCCACCTGGGAACGGGGAGAGACCCCAGACCCACACAGGCACCCCCAGACCCACCCGGGCATGGGGAGAGACCCCAGACCCACCTGGGCATGGGGGGGCTTCACCCATCCTGGCACTGCCCTGGGGGGCTTCAACCACAACCTGGTGAGACCCCAGACCCACCTGGGCACGGGGAGAGCCCCCAGACCCACCTGAGAGACCCCAGACCCATCCGGCTACCCCCAGACCCACCTGGGCACGGGGAGAGACCCCAGACCCACCTGGGTAACGGGAGAGACCCCAGACCCACCCTGACCCCCGGGCTGGGGGTGACACCTTGGGGAGGTCACAGAGGCTGTGGGGACACGGGGGTGACACCATAGGGAGGTGACAGAGGGTGGCACCGCAGGATGACACCTTGGGCAGGTGCCAGGGGGTGGCACCGTGGGGTGACAGCGGCTGTGGGGACACGGGGGTGGAGGTGACACTGTAGGGAGGTGGCAGAGGGTGGCACTATGGGGTGGCACCGGCTGTGGGGACACCCTGGGGAGGTGACAGAGGGTGACACCTTGGGGTGACAGTGGCTATGGGGACCCAGGGGTGTGGGTGACGCCCTGGGGAGGTGACAGAGGGTGACACCTTGGGGTGACAGTGGCTATGGGGACCCAGGGGTGGGGGTGACGCCCTGGGGAGGTGACAGAGGGTGACACCTTGGGGTGACAGTGGCTGTGGGGACACGGGAGTGCTGGTGACACCATGGGGAGGTGACAGAGGGTGACACCTTGGGGTGACAGTGGCTGTGGGGACACGGGAGTGCTGGTGACACCATGGGGAGGTGACAGAGGGTGACACCTTGGGGTGACAGTGGCTGTGGGGACCCAGGGGTGTGGGTGACACCCCAGAGGGTGGCACTGTGGGGTGGCAGGGACTGTGGGGACCCAGGGGTGTGGGTGACACCTTGATGAGGTGACAGAGGGTGGCACCTTGGGGTGACAGTGGCTATGGGGACCCGGGGGTGTGGGTGACACCATTGGGAGGTGACAGAGGGTGACACCTTGGGGTGACAGTGGCTATGGGGACCCAGGGGTGCCGGTGATGCCCTGGGGAGGTGACAGAGGGTGGCACTGTGGGGTGGCACCTTGTGGGGGTGGCACCTTGGGGTGACAGTGGCTATGGGGACACAGGAGTGCTGGTGACACCCTGGGGAGGTGACAGAGGGTGACACCTTGGGGTGACAGTGGCTGTGGGGTCCCGGGGGTGCCGGTGACACCAAGGGGAGGTGACAGAGGGTGCCACTGTGGGGTGGCAGTGGCTGTGGGGACCCAGGGGTGGGGGTGACACCCTGGGGAGGTGACAGAGGGTGGCACCTTGGGGTGACAGTGGCTATGGGGACCCAGGGGTGCCGGTGACACCCTGGGGAGGTGACAGAGGGTGGCACTGTGGGGTGGCACCTTGTGGGGGTGGCAGCTTGGGGTGACAGTGGCTGTGGGGACCCAGGGGTGGGGGTGACACCCCAGAGGGTGGCACCGCGGGTGGCAGGGACTGTGGGGACCCAGGGGAGTCCCTGTGACGCCCTGGGGAGGTGACAGAGGGTGACACCTTGGGGAGGTGGCAGAGGGTGACACCGTGAGGTGGCAGGGGCTGCAGGGGTGGAGGTGACACCATAGGGAGGTGACAAAGGGTGTGGGGACCCTGTGGTGCGGGTGACACCTTGATGAGGTGACAGAGGGTGGCACTGTGGGGTGGCAGCAGCTGTGGGGACACCCTGGGGAGGTGACAGAGGGTGACACCTTGGGGTGACAGTGGCTATGGGGACACGGGAGTGTGGGTGACGCCCTGGGGAAGTGACAGAGGGTGGCACCTTGGGGTGACAGTGGCTATGGGGACACGGGAGTGCTGGTGACACCATGAGGAGGTGACAGAGGGTGACACCCTGAGGGGGTGGCAGGGGCTGTGGGGACCCAGGGGTGGGGGTGACACCCCAGAGGGTGGCACCGTGGGGTGGCAGGGACTGTTGGCACGCGGGGGCGGGGCTGTCCCCGTGTGTCACACGTGTCCCCTGTGTCCCCGTGTCACCCGCCCGTGCCGCTGCCTAATCCGCTTTGTCACCTAATCCCGGCTGAGCCGCCCCTGCCACCCACAGAGGGGACACTGGGGGGGACAGAGATGTCCCTTGTCACCCCAAGGGGGGGGACAACAGGGCAGGACACCCCAAATCTCACCCCCGGTGTCCCCAAATGTCCCTGTCACTTGTCCATGGGCAAAGGGAGGTCCCAAAGCGTTCCTGTCCCTTGTCCCCAAAGGGAAGGGGACACTGGGAGGGGACCCAAATGTCCCTTGTCACCCTGAGGTGGGGACAACAGGGCAGGACACCCCAAATGTCTCATCTGGTGACCCCCAAAGGATGGGGTGGTGTCCCCAAATGTCCCAAAGTGTTCCTGTCCCTTGTCCCCAAAGTGTCCCCAGGGTGGAGGGGTCAGTGAGGGGTCCCCAAATGTCCCCAAGGAAGGGGACACTGAGCAATGAGGGGACCCCAAATGTCCCCAAAAGGGGACACTGAGCAATGGGGGGACCCCAAATGTCCCCAAAAGGGGACAATGTGAGCAGTGAGGGGACCCCAAAGTGTCCCCAGGGTGGAGGGGTCAGTGAGGGTCCCCAAATGTCCCCAGGGTGGAGGGGTCAGTGAGGGTCCCCAAATGTCCCCAAAGGGGACAATGTGAGCAATGAGGGGACCCCAAATGTCCTCCTGGAGAAAGGGTCAGGGGGTCCCCAAAAGGGAAGGGGACACTGAGCAATGAGGGGACCCCAAATGTCCCAAAGTGTTCCTGTCCCTTGTCCCCAAATTGTCCCCAGGGTGGAGGGGTCAGTGAGGGTCCCCAAATGTCCCCAAGGAAGGGGACACTGAGCAGTGAGGGGACCCCAAATGTCCCAAAAGGGGACACTGAGAGCAATGAAGGTCCCCAAATGTCCCAAAGTGTTCCTGTCCCTTGTCCCCAAATTGTCCCCAGGATGGAGGGGTCAGTGGGGGTCCCCAAATGTCCCCAAAAGGGGACAATGTGAGCAGTGAGGGGACCCCAAATGTCCCCAGAAGGGGACACTGAGCAGTGAGGGGTCCCCAAATGTCCCCAAAAGGGACAATGTGAGCAGTGAGGGGACCCCAAATGTCCTCCTGGAGAAGGGGTCAGGGGGTCCCCAAAAGGGAAGGGGACACTGAACAATGAGGGGACCCCAAATGTCCCCAAAGGGGACACTGAGAGCAGTGAGGAGACCCCAAATGTCCCCAAAAGGGGACACTGAGCAATGAGGGGACCCCAAATGTCCCAAAAGGGGACACTGAGAGCAATGAGGGGACCCCAAATGTCCCCAGGGTGGAGGGGTCAGTGAGGGTCCCCAAATGTCCCCAAAAAGGGAAGGGGACACTGAGAACAATGAGGGGATGGAGATGTCCTAAACGTCCTCCTGGAGAAGGGGTCAGGGTGACCCCAAAAGGGGAAGGGGACACTGGGTGACCCCAAAAGGGTCAGCAACCCATGATGACCCCATGACCCCCAGGAGCAAGTGGAGCTCATGCTCCTCATCATCCTCATGGTGGAGCAATGAGGGGATGGAGATGTCCTGAAATGTCCTCCTAGTGAAGCGACCAGGGTGTCCCCAGAAGGGGAAGGGGACACTGGGTGACCCCAAAAGGGGACAGGGACACTGGGTGACCCCAAAAGGGGAAGGGGACACTGGGTGACCCCATAACCCCCTGAATCAGGGGGTTCTGACCTCCCCTTGCCCTCCATGCCCCTCTAGAAGCAGGTGGAGCTCATGCTCCTCATCATCCTCATGGTGGAGCAATGAGGGGATGGAGATGTCCTGAAATGAGGTGGGGTCAGGGTGACCCCAAAAGGGGAAGGGGACACTGGGTGGCCCCATAACCCCCTGAATCAGGGGGTTCTGACCTTCCCCTTGCCCTCCATGCCCCTCTAGAAGCAGGTGGAGCTCGTGTTCCTCATCATCCTCATGGTGGAGCAATGAGAGGACAGAAATGTCCTCCTGGAGAAGCGACCAGGGTGACCCCAAAAGGGCAAGGGGACATTGGGTGACCCCAGAAGGGTCAGCAACCCATGATGACCCCATGACCCCCAGGAGCCGGTGGAGTTCATGCTCCTCATCATCCTCATGGTGGAGCAATGAGGGGATGGAGATGTCCTGAAATGCAATGGGGTCAGGGTGACCCCAGAAGGGGAGGGGGACACTGGGTGACCCCATAACCCCCTGAATCATGGATTGCTGACCCTCCCCACCCATTGTGCCCCCCAGGAACAAGTGGAGCTCGTGTTCCTCATCATCCTCATGGTGGAGCAATGAAAAGATGGAGATGTCCTGAAATGCAGTGGGGTCAGGGTGACCCCAAAAGGGGAAGGGGACACTGGGTGACCCCATAAGGGTCAGCAACCCATGATGACCCCATGACCCCCAGGAGCAGGTGGAGCTCGTGCTCCTCATCATCTTCATGGTGGGGCAATGAGGGGACAGAAATGTCCTCCTGGAGAGGGGGTCAGGGTGTCCCCAAAAGGGGACAGGGACACTGGGTGACCCCATAACCCCCTGAATCTGGGGGGTTCTGACCTCCCCTTGCCCTCCATGCCCCTCTAGAAGCAGGTGGAGCTCATGTTCCTCATCATGCTCATGGTGGAGCAATGAGGGGATGGAGATGTCCTGAAATGTCCTCCTGGAGAAGCGACCAGGGTGTCCCCAAAAGGGGAAGGGGACACTGGGTGACCCCATAACCCCCCGAATCATGGATTGCTGACCCTCCCCACCCATTGTACCCCCTCCAGGAGCAGGTGGAACTCATGTTCCTCATCATCTTCATGGTGGAGCAATGAGGGGATGGAGATGTCCTGAAATGTCCTCCTGGAGAAGGGGTCAGGGTGTCCCCAGAAGGACAAGGGGACACTGGGTGACCCCAAAAGGGTCAGCAACCCATGATGACCCCATGACCCCCAGGAGCAGGTGAAGCTCATGCTCCTCATCATCCTCCTGGTGGAGCAATGAGGGGATGGAGATGTCCTGAAATGTCCTCCTGGAGAAGCGACCAGGGTGTCCCCAGAAGGGGAAGGGGACACTGGGTGACCCCATAACCCCCCAAATCATGGATTGCTGACCCTCCCCACCCATTGTGCCCCCCAGGAACAAGTGGAGTACGTGTTCCTCATCATCCTCATGGTGGAACAATGAGGGGACAGAAATGTCCTCCTGGAGAAGGGGTCAGGGTGTCCCCAAAAGGGGAAAGGGACACTGGGTGACCCCAGAAGGGGAAGGGGACACTGGGTGACCCCATAACCCCCTGAATCATGGATTGCTGACCTTCCCCTTGCCCTCCATGCCCCTCTAGAAGCAGGTGGAGCTCGTGTTCCTCATCATCCTCATAGTGGGGCAATAAAAAGATGGAGATGTCCTGAAATGTCCTCCTGGAGAGAAGTGACCAGGGTGTCCCCAGAAGGGGACAGGGACACTGGGTGACCCCAAAAGGGGAAGGGGACACTGGGTGACCCCATTTCATGTTCCTCATCATTCTCATGGTGGAGCAATGAGGGGATGGAGATGTCCTGAAATGTCCTCCTAGAGAAGCGACCAGGGTGTCCCCAGAAGGGGAAGGGGACACTGGGTGACCCCAAAAGGGGAAGGGGACACTGGGTGACCCCATAACCCCCCAAATAATGGATTGCTGACCCTCCCCACCCATTGTCCCCTCCAGGAGCAGGTGGAACTCATGTTCCTCATCATCCTCATGGTGGAGCAATGAGGGGATGGAGATGTCCTGAAATGCGGTGGGGTCAGGGTGACCCCAGAAGGGCAAGGGGACACTGGATGACCCCAAAAGGGTCAGCAACCCATGATGACCCCATGACCCCCAGGAGCTGGTGGAGCTCATGCTCCTCATCATCTTCATGGTGGAGCAGTGAGGGGATGGAGATGTCCTGAAATGCGGTGGGGTCAGGGTGACCCCAAAAAGGGAAGGGGACACTGGGTGACCCCAAAAGGGGAAGGGGACACTGGGTGACCCCAAAAGGGGAAGGGGACACTGGGTGACCCCATAACCCCCTGAATCATGGATTTCTGACCCTCCCCACCCATTATGCCCCACCAGGAGCAGGTGGAGTTTGTGTTCCTCATCATCCTCATGGTGGGGCAATAAAAAGATGGAGATGTCCTGAAATGTCCTCCTGGAGAGAAGTGACCAGGGTGTCCCCAGAAGGGCAAGGGGACACTGGGTGACCCCATAACCCCTGAATCTGGGGGTTCTGACCTCCCCTTGCCCTCCATGCCCCTCTAGAAGCAGGTGGAGCTCCTGCTCCTCATCATCCTCATGGTGGAGCAATCAGGGGACAGAAACGTCCTCCTGGAGAAGGGGTCAGGGTGTCCCCAAAAGGGCAAGGGGACACTGGGTGACCCCAAAAGGGTCAGCAACCCATGATGACCCCATGACCCCCCAGGAGCCGGTGGAGCTCATGCTCCTCATCATCCTCATGGTGGAGCAATGAGGGGATGGAGATGTCCTGAAATGCAATGGGGTCAGGGTGACCCCAGAAGGGGAGGGGGACACTGGGTGACCCCATAACCCCTGAATCTGGGCGTTCTGACCCTCCTCACCCATTGTGCCCCCCAGGAGCAAGTGGAGTTCGTGTTCCTCATCATCCTCATGGTGGAGCAATGAGGGGGCAGAAATGTCCTCCTGGAGAAGGGGTCAGGGTGTCCCCAGAAGGGGAAGGGGACACTGGGTGACCCCAAAAGGGGACAGGGACACTGGGTGACCCCATAACCCCCCGAATCTGGGGGTTCTGACCCCCAGGAGCAGGTGGAGGATGAGCTGTTCCTCATCATCCTCATGGTGGAGCAATGAGGGGATGGAGATGTCCTGAAATGTCCTCCTGGAGAAGCGACCAGGGTGTCCCCAGAAGGGGACAGGGACACTGGGTGACCCCAGAAGGGGAAGGGGACACTGGGTGACCCCATAACCCCCTGAATCATGGGCTGCTGACCCTCCCCACCCATTGTCCCCTGCAGGAGCAAGTGGAGTTCCTGTTCCTCATCATCCTCATGGTGGAGCAATGAGGGGATGGAGGTGTCCTGAAATGCGGTGGGGTCAGGGTGTCCCTAGAAGGGGACAGGGACACTGGGTGACCCCAAAAGGGTCAGCAACCCATGATGACCCCATGACCCCCAGGAGCCGGTGGAGCTCATGCTCCTCATCATCCTCATGGTGGAGCAATGAAGGGACAGAAATGTCCTCCTGGAGAGGGGGTCAGGGTGTCCCCAGAAGGGGACAGGGACATTGAGTGTCCCCAGAAGGGGAAGGGGACACTGGGTGACCCCAAAAGGGGACAGGGACACTGGGTGACCCCATAACCCCCTGAATCATGGGCTGCTGACCCTCCCCACCCATTGTGCCCCCTCTAGAAGCAGGTGGAGCTCATGCTCCTCATCATCCTCATGGTGGAGCAATGAAAAGATGGAGATGTCCTGAAATGCGGTGGGGTCAGAGTGTCCCCAAAAGGGGAAGCGGACACTGGGTGACCCCAAAAGGGCAAGGGGACACTGGGTGACCCCATAAGTCACTGAATCAGGGGGTTCTGACCTCCCCTTGCCCTCCATGCCCCTCTAGAAGCAGGTGGAGCTCCTGCTCTTCATCATCTTCATGGTGGAGCAACGAAAAGATGGAGATGTCCTGAAATGCAATGGGGTCAGGGTGTCCCCAGAAGGGGAAGAGGACACTGGGTGACCCCATAACCCCCCGAATCATGGATTGCTGACCCTCCCCACCCATTGTACCCCCTCCAGGAGCAGGTGGAGCTGATGCTCCTCATCATCTTCATGGTGGAGCAATAAAAAGATGGAGATGTCCTGAAATGTCCTCCTGTAGAAGCGACCAGGGTGTCCCCAGAAGGGGACAGGGACATTGGGTGACCCCAAAAGGGGAAGGGGACACTGGGTGACCCCATTTCATGCTCCTCATCATCCTCATGGTGGAGCAATGAGGGGATGGAGATGTCCTGAAATGTCCTCCTGGAGAAGGGGTCAGGGTGTCCCCAGAAGGGCAAGGGGACACTGGGTGACCCCAAAAGCATCAGCAACCCATGATGACCCCATGACCCCCAGGAGCCGGTGGAGCTCATGCTCCTCATCATCCTCATGGTGGAGCAATGAGGGGATGGAGATGTCCTGAAATGTCCTCCTGCAGAAGTGACCAGGGTGTCCCCAGAAGGGGACAGGGACACTGGGTGACCCCGTAACCCCCTGAATCATGGATTGCTGACCCCATTGTCTCCCCCTGGAGCAAGTGGAGTTCGTGTTCCTCATCATCCTCATCATCTTCATGGTGGAGCAATGAGGGGATGGAGATGTCCTGAAATGCAATGGGGTCAGGGTGACCCCAAAAGGGGACAGGGACACTGGGTGACCCCATAACCCCCTGAATCAGGGGATTCTGACCTCCCCTTGCCCTCCATGCCCCTCTAGAAGCAGGTGGAGCTCATGCTCCTCATCATCCTCATGGTGGGGCAATGAGGGGATGGAGATGTCCTTGTTGTGGTGTGATTCCAATATGTCCTGAAATGCGGTGGAGTCAGGGTGACCCCAAAAGGGGACAAGGACACTGGGTGACCCCATAACCCCCCGAATCATGGATTGCTGACCCTCCCCACCCATTGTGCCCCCTCCAGGAGCAGGTGGAGGATGAGCTGTTCCTCATCATCCTCATGGTGGAGCAATGAGGGGACAGAAATGTCCTCCTGGAGAGAAGCGACCAGGGTGTCCCCAAAAGGGGACAGGGACACTGGGTGACCCCATAAGTCCCTGAGTCAGGGGATTCTGACCTTCCCTTGCCCTCCATGCCCCTCTAGAAGCAGGTGGAGCTCATGCTCCTCATCATCCTCATGGTGGAGCAATGTCCTGAAATGTCCTCCTGGAGAAGCGACCAAAAGGGGAAGGGGACACTGGGTGACCCCATAACCCCCTGAATCATGGGCTGCTGACCCCATTGTCCCCCCCAGGAACAAGTGGAGTACGTGTTCCTCATCATCTTCACCGTGGAGACCTTCCTGAAGATCATCGCCTACGGGCTGGTGCTTCACCCCAGCGCCTACATCCGCAACGGGTGGAACCTGCTGGACTTCGTCATCGTCATCGTGGGGTCGGCGCCTCTCTGGGGACACGGGGACACCTGGTGGGGGTGGTGGCACCCGTGTGTGACCTCCTGGTGTCCCCACAGGCTGTTCAGCGTCATCCTGGAGCAGGTGTCCCACAAGCCGGGCGATGCCCACCACATGAGCGGCAAGCCGGGCGGGTTTGATGTCAAAGCTCTGCGCGCCTTCCGCGTGCTGCGCCCGCTGCGCCTCGTGTCCGGGGTGCCCAGTGAGAGCTGGGGGGGTTTGGGGGGAATTTGGGGGGGTTTGGGGGGATTTTGGGGGAATTTGGGGGGATTTTGGGGGGATTTGGGGGGAGTTTGGGGGGATTTGGGGGGATTTTGGGGGGTTTTGGGTTCTGCTCCTTGTCTTGGGGGTGCCCAGTGAGAATTGGGAGGATTTGGGGGGATTTGGGGGGTTTGGGGTCTGTGCCTCGTGTCCGGGGTGCCCAGTGAGAGTTGGGGGGATTGGGGGGAATTTGAGGGAATTTGGGGGGATTTGGGGGATTTGGGGGAATTTGGTGGTTTTGGGATCTGCTCCTCGTGTTGGGGGTGCCCAGTGAGAATTGGGGGGAATTTGGGGGGAATTTGGGGGGATTTGGGGGGAATTGGGGGGTTTGGGGTCTGCCCAGTGAGAAATTGGGGGGGTTTGGGGAGAATTTGGGGTCTGTGCCACATCTCGGGGGTGCTCAGTGAGAAACTGGGGGGATCTGGGGGGATTTTGGGGGTTTTGGGGGGATTTGGGGGGATTTTGGGGGGATTTGGGGGGTTTGGAGTCTGCCCAGTGAGAATTGGGGGGATTTGGGGGGGATTTGGGGGGGATTTGGGGAGATTTGGCGGGATTTGGGGTGTCAGGGGTGCCCAGATTTGGGTCGGGGGTGCCCAGTGAGAACTGGGGGATTTGGGGGGGTTTGGGGGACTTGGGGGGATTTTGGGGGAATTTGGGGGGATTGGGGGGATTTGGGGGGATTTGGGGGAATTTGGGGGGAGTTTGGGGGGATTTGGGGGGAATTTGAGGGGATTTTGGGGGGGTTTGGGGGGGATTTGGGGGGTTTGGGGTCTGCCCAGTGAGAAATTGGGGGGATTTGGGGGGAATTTGAGGGGGGATTTGGGGGAATTTGGGTGATTTGGGGGTTTGGGGTCTGAGCCTCGTGTCGGGGGTGCCCAGTGAGAGCTGGGGGGATTTGGGGGGGATTTGGGGGAATTTGGGGGAATTTGGGGGGAATTTGGGGGGATATTGGGGGGATTTTGGGGGGTTTGGGGTCTGCCCAGTGAGAAACTGGGGGGGTTTGGGGGGATTTTGGGGGGTTTGGGGTCTGCCCAGTGAGAAATTGGGGGGATTTTGGGGGGTTTTGGGGGGTTTGGGGTCTGCCCAGTGAGAAACTGGGGGGATCTGGGGGGGATTTGGGGTCTGCGCCTCGTCTCGGGGGTGCCCAGTGAGAGTTGGGGGGATTGGGGGGAGTTTGGGGGGATTTGGGGGGTTTGGGGTCTGTGCCTCGTATCCGGGGTGCCCAGTGAGAGTTGGGGGGGGTTTGGGGTCTGCCCAGTGAGAAACTGGGGGGGTTTGGGGGGAATTTGGGGGGATTTGGGGAGAATTTGGGGGGATTTTGGGGGGTTTGGGGTCTGCCCAGTGAGAAATTGGGGGGATTTGGGGGGAATTTGGGGGGATTTAGGGGGTTTTGGTGGTTTTGGGGTCTGCGCCTCGTGTCGGGGGTGCCCAGTGAGAACTGGGGGATTTGGGGGGAGTTTGGGGGGATTTTGGGGGGAATTTGGGGGGTTTGGGGGGGTTTTGGGGGGATTTGGGGGGTTTGGGGTCTGTGCTTCGTCTCAGGGGTGCCCAGTGAGAAATTGGGGGGATTTGGGGGGAATTTGGGGGATTTGGGGGGATTTGGGGGATTTGGGGTCTGTGCCTCATGTGGGTCCCCAGTGAGAAACTGGGGGGATTTTGGGGGGGGGATTTGGGGGGTTTGGGGTCTGCCCAGTGAGAAATTGGGGGGAATTTGGGGGGTTTGGGGGGGATTTGAGGGGATTTGGGGGAATTTGGGGGATTTGGGGGAAATTTGGGGGTTTTGGGGTCTGTGCCTCGTGTCGGGGGTGCCCAGTGAGAAACTGGGGGGATTGGGGGGGTTTGGGGGGATTTGGGGGGATTTGGGGGGAGTTTGGGGGGATTTGGGGTCTGCCCAGTGAGAACTGGGGGGATTTGGGGGGATTTTGGAGGGATTTGGGGGGATTTGGGGTCTGCCCAGTGAGAAATTGGGGGGATTTGGGGTGTTTGGGGTCTGCACCTCGTGTCGGGGGTCCCCAGTGAGAACTGGGGGGATTTGGGGGGATTTAGGGGGTTTTGGTGGTTTTGGGGTCTGTGCCTCGTGTCGGGGGTCCCCAGTGAGAATTGGGGGGATTTGGGGGGATTTGGGGGGTTTGGGGTCTGCCCAGTGAGAAATTGGGGGAATTTGGGGGGTTTGGGTTCTGCACCTTGTGTCCGGGTGAGAGTTGGGGGGATTGGGGATATTTGGGGGGATTTTGGGGGGTTTTGGGGTCTGTGCCTCGTCTCGGGGGTGCCCAGTGAGAGCTGGGGGGATCTGGGGGGATTTGGGGGGAATTTGGGGGGAATTTGGGGGGATTTGGGGGAATTTGGGGGAATTTGGGGGGAGTTTGGGGGGGATTTGGGGGAATTTGGGGGGATTTGGGGGGGTTTGGGGGGTTTGGGGTCTGCGCCTCGTGTCGGGGGTGCCCAGTGAGAATTGGGGGATTTGGGGGGAATTTGGGGGGTTTGGGGTCTGCCCAGTGAGAAATTGGGGGGATTTGGGGGATTTGGGGGGAATTTGAGGGAATTTGGGGGGAGTTTGGGGGGATTTGGCGGGATTTGGGGGGTTTGCGGTCTGCGCTTCGTGTCAGGGGTGCCCAGTGAGAAACTGGGGGGATTTTGGGGGGGATTTGGGGGGTTTGGGGTCTGTGCTTCGTCTCAGGTGTCCCCAGTGAGAAATTGGGGGGATTTGGGGTGTTTGGGGTCTGTGCCTCGTGTCCGGGGTGCCCAGTGAGAGTTGGGGGGATTTGGGGAGAATTTGGGGGGTTTGGGGTCTGCCCAGTGAGAACTGGGGGATTTGGGGGGATTTGGGGGGATTTGGGGGGAATTTGGATGGTTTGGGGTCTGCCCAGTAAGAACTGGGGGGATTTGGGGGGAACTGGGGGGATTTGGAGGGATTTTGGGGGGAATTTGGGGGTTTTGGGGTCTGCACCTCGTGTCGGGGGTCCCCAGTGAGAACTGGGGGGATTTGGGGAGATTTGGGGGGTTTGGGGTCTGTCCAGTGAGAAATTGGGGGGATTTGGGGAGAATTTGGGGGTTTTGGGGTCTGCGCCTCGTGTCAGGGGTGCCCAGTGAGAACTGGGGGGATTTTGGGGGGAGTTTGGGGGGATTTGGGGGTTTGGGGTCTGCCCAGTGAGAACTGGGGGGATTGGGGGGGATTTGGGGGTAATTTGGGGGATTTGGGGTTTGTGCCTTGTGTCCGGTGTCCCCAGTGAGAAATTGGGGGGATTTTGGGGGGAATTTGGGGGGATTGGAGGGATTTGGGGTCTGCTCCTCATGTCGGGGGTGCCCAATGAGAATTGGGGGGATTTGGGGGGATTTCGGGGGAATTTGGGGTCTGTGCCTTGTCTCAGGGGTGCCCAGTGAGAACTGGGGGGATTTGGGGGGAATTTGGGGGGGTTTTGGGTTCTGCTCCTTGTCTTGGGGGTGCCCAGTGAGAATTGGGGTATTTGGGGGGATTTTTGGGGGAATTTGGGGGGGATTTGGGGGGTTTGGGGTCTGCCCAGTGAGAAACTGGGGGGATTTGGGGGGGAATTTGGGGGGATTTTGGGGGGATTTTGGGGGGATTTGGGGGGTTTGGGTGATGGGATTTTGGGGGGTTCAATGATTTATATGGGAATTTATGGGGTTCTCAGTGATTTATATGAGAATTTTAGGAATCTCAAGTATTTATATGAAGACTTTTGGGTTCTCAATGATTTATATGAGAATTTTTGGGTTCTCAATGATTTCTTTGAGAATTTTGGGTCTCTCAATGATTTATATGAGAATTTTGGGGGTCTCACTGATTTCTATGAAGATTTTGGGATTCTCAATGCTTTATATGAGAATTTTTGGGGTTTATATGAGAATTTTTGAGGTGAGGATTTCTCAGTGATTTCTATGAGAATTTTTGGAGTCTCAATGATTTCTATGAGAATTTTTGGGGTCTCAATGATTTATATGAGAATTTTGGGAACCTCAGGTATTTATATGAAGACTTTGGGGGTTTTTGGGATTTTCACTGATTTATATGAAGACTTTGGGGGTCTCACTGATCTGTGTGAGAATTTTGGGGCTCTCAGTGATTTCTATGAGAATTTTTGGGTTTCTCAATGCTTTATATGAGAATTTTGGGGTTTATATGCGAATTTTTGAGGTGAGGATTTCTCAGTGATTTCTATGAGAATTTTTGGGTTCTCAATCATTTCTATGAGAGTTTTTGGGTCTCTCAATTATTTCTATGAGAATTTTTGGGTTCTCAATCATTTCTATGAGAAATTTTGGGGTTCTCAATGATTTCTATGAGAATTTTGGGAACCTCAGGTATTTATATGAAGATTTTGGGGGTTTTTGGGATTTTCACTGATTTATATGAAGACTTTGGGGTTCTCAATGATTTCTATGAGAATTTTGGGGAGCCTCAGGGATTTATATGAAGATTTTGGGATTCTCACTGATTTCTATGAAGGTTTTGGGATTTTCACTGATTTATATGAAGACTTTGGGGGTCTCAATGATTTCTATGAGAATTTTGAGGAGCCTCAAGTATTTATATGAAGATTTTGGGGGTCTCACTGATCTATGTGAGAATTTTGGGTCTCTCAATGATTTCTATGAGAATTTTGGGGTTCTCAATGATTTATATGAGAATTTTTGAGGTGAGGATTTCTCAGTGATTTCTATGAGAATTTTTGGGGTCTCAATGATTTCTATGAGAATTTTGGGATCTTAGGGGATTTCTATGAAGGTTTTGGGATTCTCACTGATTTCTATGAAGGTTTTGGGATTCTCACTGATTTCTATGAAGGTTTTGGGATTTTCGCTGATTTATATGAAGACTTTGGGGTTCTCAATGATTTCTATGAGAATTTTTGGGGTCTCTCAATGATTTCTATGAGAATTTTGGGAACCTCAGGTATTTATGTGAAGATTTTGGGGGTCTCACTGATCTATGTGAGAATTTTGGGTCTCTCAATGATTTCTATGAGAATTTTTGGGGTCTCAGTCATTTCTATGAGAATTTTGGGAGCCTCAGGCATTTATATGAAGATTTTGGGGGTCTCACTGATCTATGTGAGAATTTTGGGTCTCTCAATGATTTCTATGAGAATTTTGGGTCTCTCAGTGATTTCTATGAGAATTTTTGGGTCTCTCAATGATTTCTATGAGAATTTTGGGGAGCCTCAGGGATTTATATGAAGATTTTGGGATTCTCACTGATTTCTATGAAGGTTTTGGGATTTTCACTGATTTATATGAAGACTTTGGGTCTCTCAGTGATTTCTATGAGAATTTTTGGGGTTCTTGGTGATTTCTATGAGAATTTTGGGATTCTCCCTGATTTATAACGAAGCCTTTGGGGGTCTCCCTGATTTCTCACGGCCCCCCTGTGCCCCCTGCAGGCCTTCACATCGTGCTCAACTCCATCATGAAGGCCATGGTGCCGCTGCTGCACATCGCGCTGCTCGTGCTCTTCGTCATCATCATCTACGCCATCATCGGCCTCGAGCTCTTCATCGGCCGCATGCACAAGACCTGCTTCTTCATCGGCTCTGGTGGGGCTGGGGGCTGCAAACGGGGGGGGACGGGGGGTTTGGGGCACCCCCAGAGTCAGGGGCACCCCCAGAAACCCCTCAGGGCTCCTGTTCAGGGATTGGGATCCCCACATTGAGATTCCTCCTAAAAATTTCTGAGATTCCCCCTAAAAATTTCTGAGATTCCCCTAAAATTTCTGAACCGAGGATCCCCCAGGACATCCCACCAGGGTTTTGGGGTTCTTTAACACACTGAGACCCCCCTAAATCTCCTGAGAACCCCCCCAGCAGGGTTATGGAGTTCATTGGCACACTGAGACTCCCCTAAATTCACTGAGAACCCCTCCAGGACACCCCAGCAGGATTTTGGGGTTCCCAACACACTGAGACCCCCCCAAATCCTCTCCAGGACACCCCAGCAGGATTTTGGGGTTCCTTAACTGACTGAGACCCCCCTGGAGACCCCAGGACACCCCCAGAGTCCCCTCAGGGCTCCGGTTCAGGGATTGGGATCCCCACATTGAGATTCCCCCTAAAAATTTCTGAGATTCCCCCTAAAAATTTCTGAGATTCCCCTAAAATTTCTGAACCGAGGATCCCCCAGGGCATCCCACCAGGGTTTTGGGGTTCTTTAACTCACCGAGACCCCCCCTAAATCCCCTGAAGACCCTTCCAGGACACCCCAGGAGGGTTTAACTCACTGAGACCCCCCCTAAATTCACTGAGAACCCCTCCAGGACACCCCATTGGGGTTTTGGGGTTCCCAACACACTGAGACCCCCCTAAAGACCCCAGGACACCCCCAGAGTCCCCTCAGGGCTCCCGTTCAGGGATTGGGATCCCCACATTGAGATTCCCCCTAAAAATTTCTGAGATTCCCCTAAAATTTCTGAACCGAGGATGCCCCAGGACATCCCACCAGGGTTTTGGGGTTCCCAGAACACTGAGACCCCCCTAAATTCACTGAGAACCCCTCCAGGACATCCCCAGGAGGGTATTGGGGTTCCCAAGACTTTGAGACCCCCCCCTAAATTCCCTGAGAACCCCCCCAAGAGAGCCCAGCAGGGTTCTGAGTTCCTTAATTTAGGGGTGAGGTCTTCTTAACACACTGAGACCCCCATAAATTCCCTCTGGGTCACCCCAGTGGGGTTTTGGGGTTCTTTAACACACTGAGACCCCCCTAAATTCCCTCTAGGACACCCCAGCAGGATTTTGGGGTTCTTTAACTCACTGAGACCCCCCTAAATCCCCTAAAGACCCTTCCAGGACACCCCAGGAGGGTTTAACTCACTGAGACCCCCCCTAAATTCACTGAGAACCCCTCCAGGACACCCCAGTGGGGTTTTGGGGTTCCTTAACTCACTGAGACCCCCCTAAATTCCCTAAAGACTCTCCCAGGACATCCCAGTGGGGTTTTGGGGTTCCTTAACTCACTGAGACCCCCCTGAAGACCCCAGGACACCCCCAGAGTCCCCTCAGGGCTCCCGTTCAGGGATTGGGATCCCCACATTGAGATTCCCCCTAAAAATTTCTGAGATTCCCCCTAAAAATTTCTGAGATTCCCCTAAAATTTCTGAGATTGTCCCACTCCCAGAACTGGGGATATCCCAGGACACCCCAGTGGGGTTTTGGGGTTCCCAGAATGTTGAGACCCCCTAAAATTCCTGAGACCCCTCAGCCCAGCATTGAGGATCCTCCAGGACACCCCAGCAGGATTTTGGGGTTCATTGACCCACTGAGACCCCCCTAAATCCCCTGAAGACCCTCCCAGGACACCCCAGCAGGGTTTTGGGGCTCCTTAACTCACTGAGACCCCCCTAAATCCTCTCCAGGACATCCCAGCGGGGTTTTGGGGTTCATTGACTCACTGAGACCCCCCTAAATTCTCTCTAGGACACCCCAGTGTGGTTTTGGGGTTCCTTAACTCACTGAGACCCCCCTGAAGACCCCAGGACACCCCCAGAGTCCCCTCAGGGCTCCCGTTCAGGGATTGGGATCCCCACATTGAGATTCCCCCTAAAAATTTCTGAGATTCCCCTAAAAATTTCTGAGATTCCCCTAAAATTTCTGAGATTGTCCCACTCCCAGAACTGGGGATATCCCAGGACACCCCAGTGGGGTTTTGGGGTTCCCAGAATGTTGAGACCCCCTAAAATTCCTGAGACCCCTCAGCCCAGCATTGAGGATCCTCCAGGACACCCCAGCAGGATTTTGGGGTTCATTGACCCACTGAGACCCCCCTAAATCCCCTGAAGACCCTCCCAGGACACCCCAGCAGGGTTTTGGGGCTCCTTAACTCACTGAGACCCCCCTAAATCCTCTCCAGGACATCCCAGCGGGGTTTTGGGGTTCATTGACTCACTGAGACCCCCCTAAATTCTCTCTAGGACACCCCAGTGTGGTTTTGGGGTTCCTTAACTCACTGAGACCCCCCTGAAGACCCCAGGACACCCCCAGAGTCCCCTCAGGGCTCCCGTTCAGGGATTGGGATCCCCACATTGAGATTCCCCCTAAAAATTTCTGAGATTCCCCTAAAAATTTCTGAGATTGTCCCACTCCCAGAACTGGGGACCCCCCAGGACACCCCAGTGGGGTTTTGGGGTTCTTTAACTCACTGAGACCGCCCCTAAATTCACTGAGAACCCCTCCAGGACACCCCAGTGGGGTTTTGGGGTTCATTGACACACTGAGACCCCCCTAAATTCACTGAGAACCCCCCCAAGAGAGCCCAGCAGGGTTCTGAGTTCCTTAATTTAGGGGTGGGGTCTTCTTAACACACTGAGACCCCCATAAATTCCCTCTGGGTCACCCCAGTGGGGTTTTGGGGTTCTTTAACACACTGAGACCCCCTAAATTCCCTCTAGGACACCCCAGTGGAGTTTTAGGGTTCCTTAACTCACTGAGACCCCCCTGAAGACCCCAGGACACCCCCAGAGTGCCCTCAGGGCTCCCGTTCAGGGATTGGGATCCCCACATTGAGATTCCCCCTAAAAATTTCTGAGATTCCCCCTAAAAATTTCTGAGATTGTCTCACTCCCAGAACTGGGGACCCCCCAGGACACCCCAGCGGGGTTTTGGGTTCCTTAACACACTGAGACCCCCCCAGATTCCCTAAAGACTCTCCCAGGACACCCCAGCAGGATTTTGGGGTTCCCAGAACACTGAGACTCCCCTAAATTCCCTAAATCCTCTCTAGGACACCCCATTGGGGTTTTGGGGTTCCTTAACTCACTGAGACCCCCCTAAATCCTCTCTAGGACACCCCAGTGGGGTTTTGGGGTTCATTGACACACTGAGACCCCCTTAAATTCTCTCTAGGACACCCCAGTGGAGTTTTGGGGTTCCTTAACACACTGAGACCCCCCTGGAGACCCCAGGACACCCCCAGAGTCCCCTCAGGGCTCCCGTTCAGGGATTGGGATCCCTACATTGAGATTCCCCCTAAAAATTTCTGAGATTCCCCCTAAAAATTTCTGAGATTCCCCTAAAATTTCTGAGATTGTTCCACTCCCAGAACTGGGGATCCCCCAGGACACCCCACCAGGGTTTTGGGGTTCCTTAACTCACTGAGACCCCCCTAAATTCACTGATAACCCCTCCAGGACACCCCAGTGGGGTTTTGGGGTTCCTTAACTCACTGAGACCCCCAAAATCTCCTGAGCACCCCCCCAGCAGGGTTAGGGGGTTCATTGGCACACTGAGACCCCCCTAAATTCACTGAGAACCCCTCCAGGACACCCCAGTGGGGTTTTGGGGTTCCCAGAATGTTGAGGCCCCCTAAAATTCCTGAGACCCCTCAGCCCAGCATTGAGGATCCTCCAGGACACCCCAGCAGGATTTTGGGGTTCCCAGAACACTGAGACCCCCCTAAATCCTCTCCAGGACATCCCAGCAGGATTTTGGGGTTCCCCAACACACTGAGACCCCCCCTAAATTCACTGAGAACCCCCCCAAGAGAGCCCAGCAGGGTTCTGAGTTCCTTCATTTAGGGGTGGGGTCTTCTTAACACACTGAGACCCCCATAAATTCCCTCTGGGTCACCCCAGTGGGGTTTTGGGGTTCCCAACATACTGAGACACCCCTAAATCCTCTCCAGCACATCCCAGCAGGATTTTGGGGTTCCTTAACACACTCAGACCCCCCTGAAGACCCCAGGACACCCCCAGAGTCCCCTCAGGGCTCCAGTTCAGGGATTGGGATCCCCACACTGAGATTCCCCCTAAAAATTTCTGAGATTGTCCCACTCCCAGAACTGGGGAACCCCCAGGACACCCCAGTGGGGTTTTGGGGTTCATTGTCACACTGAGACCCCCCCAAATCACCTGAGAACCCCTCCAGGACACCCCAGTGGGGTTTTGGGGTTCCTTAACACACTGAGACCCCTCTGAAGACCCCAGGGCACCCCCAGAGTCCCCTCAGGGCTCCCGTTCAGGGATTGGGATCCCCACATTGAGATTCCCCCTAAAAATTTCTGAGATTCCCCTAAAAATTTCTGAGATTGTCCCACTCCCAGAACTGGGGATCCCCCAGGACACCCCATTGGGGTTTTGGGGTTCTTTAACTCACTGAGACCCCCAAAATCTCCTGAGCACCCCCCCAGCAGGGTTATGGGGTTCATTGGCACACTGAGACTCCCCTAAATTCACTGAGAGTCCCCACAGGACACCCCAGTGGGGTTTTGGGGTTCCCAACACCCTGAGACTCCCCTAAATCCTCTCCAGGACACCCCAGTGGGGTTTTGGGGTCCATTGACACACTGAGACCCCCCTAAATTCACTGAGAACCCCTCCAGGACATCCCAGTGGGGTTTTGGGGTTCCCTAACATACTGAGACCCCCCTGAAGACCCCAGGACACCCCCAGAGTCCCCTCAGGGCTCCCGTTCAGGGATTGGGATCCCCACATTGAGATTCCCCCTAAAAATCCTGAGATTCCCCTAAAATTTCTGAGATTGTCCCACTCCCAGAACTGGGGATTCCCCAGGACACCCCAGCAGGATTTTGGGGTTCCCAACACTTTGAGACCCCCCTAAATTCACTGAGAACCCCTCCTGGACACCCCAGTGGGGTTTTGGGGTTCCCAGAATGTTGAGACCCCCCTAAAATTCCTGAGACCCCTCAGCCCAGCATTGAGGATCCTCCAGGACACCCCAGCAGGATTTTGGGGTTCCCAACACTCTGAGACCCCCCTAAATCCCCTAAAGACCATTCCAGGACACCCCAGGAAGGTTTAACTCACTGAGACCCCCCCTAAATTCACTGAGAACCCCTCCAGGACACCCCAGTTGGGTTTTGGGGTTCCCAACACTCTGAGACCCTCCTAAATTCACTGAGAACATCCCAGTGTGGTTTTGGGGTTCCCTAACACACTGAGACCCCCCTGAAGACCCCAGGACACCCCCAGAGTCCCCTCAGGGCTCCGGTTCAGGGATTGGGATCCCTACATTGAGATTCCCCCTAAAAATTTCTGAGATTCCCCTAAAATTTCTGAACCAAGGATGCCCCAGGACATCCCATCAGGGTTTTGGGGTTCCCAGAACACTGAGACCCCCCTAAATTCACTGAGAACCCCTCCAGGACATCCCCAGGAGGGTATTGGGGTTCCTAAGACTTTGAGACCCCCCCCTAAATTCCCTGAGAACCCCCCCAAGAGAGCCCAGCAGGGTTCTGAGTTCCTTAATTTAGGGGTGGGGTCTTCTTAACACACTGAGACCCCCATAAATTCCCTCTGGGTCACCCCAGTGGGGTTTTGGGGTTCCCATCACTCTGACACCCCCCCTAAATCCCCTAAAGCCCCTTCCAGGACACCCCAGGAAGGTTTAACTGACTGAGACCCCCCCCTAAATTCACTGAGAACCCCTCCAGGACACCCCAGCAGGATTTTGGGGTTCCTTAACTCACTGAGACCCCCCTAAATCCTCTCTAGGACATCCCAGTGGGGTTTTGGGGTTCCCTAACTCACTGAGACCCCCCTGAAGACCCCAGGGCACCCCCAGAGTGCCCTCAGGGCTCCCGTTCAGGGATTGGGATCCCCACATTGAGATTCCCCCTAAAAATTTCTGAGATTCCCCCTAAAAATTTCTGAGATTCCCCTAAAAATTCTGAGATTGTCCCACTCCCAGAACCGGGGATCCCCCAGGACACCCCAGTGGGGTTTTGGGGTTCCTTAACTCACTGAGACCCCCCCCAAATCACTGAGAACCCCTCCAGGACACCCCAGTGGGGTTTTGGGGTTCATTGACACACTGAGACCCCCATAAATCCTCTCTAGGACATCCCAGTGGGGTTTTGGGGTTCCTTAACACACTGAGAGCCCCCAAAATGTCCTGAGAACCCCAGGAGGGTTTAACTCACTGAGACACCCCTAAATTCACTGAGAACCCCTCCAGGTCACCCCAGTGGGGTTTTGGGGTTCTTTAACACACTGAGCCCCCCAAAATCTCCTGAGCACCCCCCCAGCAGGGTTTTGGGGTTCCCATCACTCTGAGACCCCCCTAAATCCCCTAAAGCCCCTTCCAGGACACCCCAGGAGGGTTTAACTGACTGAGACCCCCCCCCTAAATTCCCTGAGAACCCCCCCAAGAGAGCCCAGCAGGGTTTTGAGTTCCTTAATTTAGGGGTGGGGTCTTCTTAACACACTGAGACCCCCATAAATTCCCTCTGGGTCACCCCAGTGGGGTTTTGGGGTTCATTGACACACTGAGACCCCCCTAAATCCTCTCCAGGACATCCCAGTGGAGTTTTGGGGTTCCTTAACTCACTGAGACCCCCCTGAAGACCCCAGGACACCCCCAGAGTCCCCTCAGGGCTCCCGTTCAGGGATTGGGATCCCCACATTGAGATTCCCCCTAAAAATTTCTGAGATTCCCCTAAAATTTCTGAGATTGTCCCACTCCCAGAACTGGGGATCCCCCAGGACATCCCATTGGGGTTTTGGGGTTCCTTAACACACTGAGACCCCCCTAAATTCCCTAAATCCTCTCTAGGTCACCCCATTGGGGTTTTGGGGTTCTTTAATACACTGAGATCCCCCTAAAGCTCCTGAGACCCCAAACCCCAGCACTGAGGATTTCCCAGGATACCCCAAGCAGGATTTTGGGGTTCCCCAACACACTGAGACCCCCCCTAAATTCACTGAGAACCCCCCTAAATTCACTGAGAACCCCCCTAAATTCACTGAGAACCCCCCCAAGAGAGCCCAGCAGGGTTCTGAGTTCCTTAATTTAGGGGTGGGGTCTTCTTAACACACTGAGACCCCCATAAATTCCCTCTGGGTCACCCCAGTGGGGTTTTGGGGTTCCTTAACTCACTGAGACCCCCCTGAAGACCCCAGGACACCCCCAGAGTCCCCTCAGGGCTCCCGTTCAGGGATTGGGATCCCCACATTGAGAGTCCCCCTAAAAATTTCTGAGATTCCCCCTAAAATTTCTGAGATTGTCCCACTCCCAGAACTGGGGATCCCCCAGGACATCCCAGTGGGGTTTTGGGGTTCATTGTCACACTGAGACCCCCCTAAATTCCCTAAATCCTCTCTAGGTCACCCCATTGGGGTTTTGGGGTTCTTTCATACACTGAGATCCCCCTAAAGCTCCTGAGACCCCAAACCCCAGCACTGAGGATTTCCCAGGATACCCCAAGCAGGATTTTGGGGTTCCCCAACACACTGAGACCCCCCTAAATTCCCTGAAGACCCTTCCAGGACACCCCAGGAGGGTTTAACACATTGAGCCCCCCTAAATCCTCTCTAGGACACCCCAGTGGAGTTTTGGGGTTCCCTAACTCACTGAGACCCCCCTGGAGACCCCAGGACACCCCCAGAGTCCCCTCAGGGCTCCCGTTCAGGGATTGGGATCCCCACATTGAGATTCCCCCTAAAAATTTCTGAGATTGTCCCACTCCCAGAACTGGGGATCCCCCAGGACACCCCAGTGGGGTTTTGGGGTTCCTTAACTCTCTGAGACCCCCCTAAATTCCCTAAAGACTCTCCCAGGATATCCCAGCAGGATTTTGGGGTTCCCAACACACTTAGACTCCCCTAAATCCTCTCCAGGACATCCCAGCAGGATTTTGGGGTTCCTTAACTCACTGAGACTCCCCTAAATTCCCTAAATCCTCTCTAGGTCACCCCATTGGGGTTTTGGGGTTCTTTAATACACTGAGATCCCCCCAAAGCTCCTGAGACCCCAAACCCCAGCACTGAGGATTTCCCAGGATACCCCAAGCAGGATTTTGGGGTTCCCCAACACACTGAGACCCCCCCTAAATTCACTGAGAACCCCCCCAAGAGAGCCCAGCAGGGTTCTGAGTTCCTTCATTTAGGGGTGGGGTCTTCTTAACACACTGAGACCCCCATAAATTCCCTCTGGGTCACCCCAGTGGGGTTTTGGGGCTCTTTAACACACTGAGACCCCCCTAAATCCTCTCCAGCACATCCCAGCAGGATTTTGGGGTTCCTTAACTCACTGAGACCCCCCTGAAGACCCCAGGGCACCCCCAGAGTGCCCTCAGGGCTCCCGTTCAGGGATTGGGATCCCCACATTGAGATTCCCCCTAAAAATTTCTGAGATTCCCCTAAAATTTCTGAGATTGTCCCACTCCCAGAATTGGGGATCCCCCAGGACATCCCAGTGGGGTTTTGGGGTTCCTTAACTCACTGAGACTCCCCTAAATTCACTGAGACCCCCTCCTGGACACCCCATTGGGGTTTTGGGGTTCTTTAATACACTGAGATCCCCCTAAAGCTCCTGAGACCCCAAACCCCAGCACTGAGGATTTCCCAGGATACCCCAAGCAGGATTTTGGGGTTCCCCAACACACTGAGACCCCCCCTAAATTCACTGAGAACCCCCCCAAGAGAGCCCAGCAGGGTTCTGAGTTCCTTCATTTAGGGGTGGGGTCTTCTTAACACACTGAGACCCCCCTAAATTCCCTCTAGGACACCCCAGCAGGATTTTGGGGTTCTTTAACACACTGAGACCCACCCAAATCACCTGAGAACCCCTCCAGGACACCCCAGTGGGGTTTTGGGGTTCCTTAACTCACTGAGACCCCCCTGAAGACCCCAGGGCACCCCCAGAGTCCCCTCAGGGCTCCCGTTCAGGGATTGGGATCCCCACATTGAGATTCCCCCTAAAAATTTCTGAGATTCCCCTAAAAATCCTGAGATTGTCCCACTCCCAGAACTGGGGATCCCCCAGGACATCCCAGTGGGGTTTTGGGGTTCCCCAACACACTGAGACCCCCCTAAATTCTCTCCAGGACATCCCAGTGGGGTTTTGGGGTTCCTTAACACACTGAGACCCCCCTAAATTCCCTAAATCCTCTCCAGGACATCCCAGCAGGATTTTGGGGTTCCTTAAAAGACTGAGACCCCCCTAAATCCTCTCCAGGACATCCCAGTGGGGTTTTGGGGTTCATTGTCACACTGAGACCCCCCTAAATTCCCTAAATCCTCTCTAGGTGACCCCATTGGGGTTTTGGGGTTCTTTAATACACTGAGATCCCCCTAAAGCTCCTGAGACCCCAAACCCCAGCACTGAGGATTTCCCAGGATACCCCAAGCAGGATTTTGGGGTTCCCTAACACGCTGAGACCCCCCCTAAATTCACTGAGAACCCCCCCAAGAGAGCCCAGCAGGGTTCTGAGTTCCTTCATTTAGGGGTGGGGTCTTCTTAACACACTGAGACCCCCATAAATTCCCTCTGGGTCACCCCAGTGGGGTTTTGGGGTTCCCATCACTCTGACACCCCCCCTAAATCCCCTAAAGACCCTTCCAGGACACCCCAGGAAGGTTTAACTGACTGAGACCCCCCCCCTAAATTCACTGAGAACCCCTCCAGGACATCCCAGTGGAGTTTTGGGGTTCCCAGAACACTGAGACCCCCCCTAAATTCACTGAGACCCCCCCTAAATTCACTGAGACCCCCCCTAAATTCACTGAGAACCCCCCCAAGAGAGCCCAGCAGGGTTCTGAGTTCCTTAATTTAGGGGTGGGGTCTTCTTAACACACTGAGACCCCCATAAATTCCCTCTGGGTCACCCCAGTGGGGTTTTGGGGTTCTTTAACACACTGAGCCCCCCAAAATCTCCTGAGACCCCCCCAGCAGGGTTATGGGGTTCATTGACCCACTGAGACCCCCCTAAATTCACTGAGAACCCCTCCAGGACATCCCAGTGGGGTTTTGGGGTTCCTTAACTCACTGAGACCCCCCTGAAGACCCCAGGACACCCCCAGAGTCCCCTCAGGGCTCCCGTTCAGGGATTGGGATCCCCACATTGAGATTCCCCCTAAAAATTTCTGAGATTCCCCCTAAAAATTTCTGAACCGAGGATGCCCCAGGACATCCCATTGGGGTTTTGGGGTTCCTTAACTCACTGAGAACCCCCCCAAATCACCTGAGAACCCCTCCAGGACACCCCAGTGGGGTTTTGGGGTTCATTGACCAACTGAGACCCCCCTAAATTCACTGAGAGCCCCCCCAAAAGAGCCCAGCAGGGTTTTGAGTTCCTGAATTTAGGGGTGGGGTCTTCTTAACACACTGAGACCCCCATAAATTCCCTCTAGGTCACCCCAGTGGGGTTTTGGGGTTCTTTAACACACTGAGACCCCCCTAAATCCTCTCTAGGACATCCCAGCAGGATTTTGGGGTTCCTTAACTCACTGAGACCCCCCCTGAAGACCCCAGGGCACCCCCAGAGTCCCCTCAGGGCTCCGGTTCAGGGATTGGGATCCCTACATTGAGATTCCCCCTAAAAATTTCTGAGATTCCCCTAAAATTTCTGAGATTGTCCCACTCCCAGAACTGAGGATCCCCCAGGACACCCCAGTGGGGTTTTGGGGTTCATTGACACATTGAGACTCCCCCAAATCACTGAGAACCCCTCCAGGACACCCCAGTGGGGTTTTGGGGTTTCCCAACACACTGAGACCCCCCCCTAAATCCTCTCTAGGACACCCCAGTGGGGTTTTGGGGTTCCTTAACTCACTGAGACCCCCCCAAATCACCTGAGAACCCCTCCAGGACACCCCAGCAGGGTTTTGGGGTTCCCTAACACACTGAGACCCCCCTGAAGACCCCAGGGCACCCCCAGAGTCCCCTCAGGGCTCCCGTTCAGGGATTGGGATCCCCACATTGAGATTCCCCTAAAAATCCTGAGATTGTCCCACTCCCAGAACTGGGGATCCCCCAGGACACCCCACCAGGGTTTTGGGGTTCCCAGAACACTGAGACCCCCCTAAATTCACTGAGAGTCCCCACAGGACACCCCAGCAGGATTTTGGGGTTCCCAATACTCTGAGACCCCCCTAAATCCCCTAAAGCCCCTTCCAGGACACCCCAGGAGGGTTTAACTGACTGAGACCCCCCCTAAATTCACTGAGAACCTCCCCAAGAGAGCCCAGCAGGGTTCTGAGTTCCTTAATTTAGGGGTGGGGTCTTCTTAACACCCTGTCCCTGTCCTGTCCCTGTCCCATCCCTGTCCCTGTCCCCTCCCCAGACCTGGAGTCCGAGGACGATCCGTCCCCGTGCGCGTTCTCGGGCCACGGCCGCGCGTGCCTGCAGAACAACACCGAGTGCCGCGGCCGCTGGGAGGGGCCCAACGGCGGCATCACCAACTTCGACAACTTCTTCTTCGCCATGCTCACCGTGTTCCAGTGCATCACCATGGAGGGCTGGACCGATGTTCTGTATTGGGTGAGACCCCAAAAATTCTGATATAAATCACTGAGAACCCCAAAATCACTGAGCTCCCCAAAATCCGCACACACATCCCTGAGCTCACCGTGTTCCAGTGCATCACCATGGAGGGCTGGACCGACGTCCTTTACTGGGTGAGACCCCAAAAATTCCCATATAAATCAGTGAGAACCCCAAAATCTTCATAACCCCTCCTTGAGCTCACCGTGTTCCAGTGCATCACCATGGAGGGCTGGACTGATGTGCTCTATTGGGTGAGACCCCAAAAATTCCCATATAAATCATTGAGAACCCCAAAATTCCCCTATAAATCATTGAGAGCCCCAAAATTCTGATATAAATCACTGAGAACCCCAAAAATTCTGATATAAATCATTGAGAACCCCAAAATTCCCATATAAATCAGTGAGAGCCCAAAATTCCCATATAAATCATTGAGACCCCCAAAATCCTCATAACCCCTCCCTGAGACCCCCAAAAATTCTGATATAAATCAGTGAGAACCCCAAAATTCTGATATAAATCATTGAGAACCCCAAAATCCTCACACACATCCCTGAGCTCACCGTGTTCCAGTGCATCACCATGGAGGGCTGGACCGATGTCCTTTATTGGGTGAGACCCCAAAATCATCATAACCCCTCACTGAGACCCCCAAAAATTCTGATATAAATCATTGAGAACCCCAAAATTCCCATATAAATCAGTGAGAGCCCCAAAAATTCTGATATAAATCAGTGAGAACCCCAAAATCCTCATAAACCCTCCCTGAGCTCACCGTGTTCCAGTGCATCACCATGGAGGGCTGGACCGATGTCCTGTATTGGGTGAGACCCCAAAAAATCACTGAGACCCCCCCCAAAAATTCCCATATAAATCATTGAGAACCCCCAAATCCTCACACACATCCCTGAGCTCACCGTGTTCCAGTGCATCACCATGGAGGGCTGGACTGACGTCCTTTATTGGGTGAGACCCCCAAAATTCCCATATAAATCACTGAGACCCCAAAAATTCTGATATAAATCAGTGAGAGCCCCAAAATTCCCATATAAATCATTGAGAGACCCAAAAATTCCCATATAAATCACTGAGACCCCAAAAATTCTGATATAAATCACTGAGCCCCCTAAAATTAGTGAGACTCCCAAAATTCTCGAATAAATCACTGAGACCCCAAAAATCCTCACACAAATCATTGAGCTCCACCAAAATCCACACACAAATTATTGAGAACCCCCAAAATTCTCATATAAATCATTGAGACCCTCAAAATCCTCACACTCATCCCTGGTCCCCCAAAACCTTCATACAAATTTTTGATCCCCCCAAATTCTCATAAACCCTCCCTGAGCCCCCCAAAATTCTGATATAAATCATTGAGAACCCCAAAATTCCCATATAAATCACTGAGAGCCCCAAAATCCTCACACACATCCCTGAGCTCACCGTGTTCCAGTGCATCACCATGGAGGGATGGACCGATGTGCTCTATTGGGTGAGACCCCAAAAATCACTGAGACCCCCCCAAAATTCTGATACAAATCAGTGAGAGCCCCAAAATTCCCATATAAATCATTGAGACCCCTAAAATCCTCATAACCCTTCTCTGAGACCCCCAAAAATTCTGATATAAATCAGTGAGAACCCCAAAATTCCCATATAAATCATTGAACCCCCCAAAATCCCATCACCCGAGGATGGATTTGGGATTTTTGGGGTCCCCCTCACCCCTGCCCATGCCTTTGGGATTTTTGGGGTCCCCCTCACCCAAACAGAGATTTTTGGGGTCCCCCCATGACCCGAACATCCATTTGGGATTTTTGGGGTCCCCCTCACCCAGACAGGGATTTTTGGGGTCCCCTTCACCCAAACAGGGATTTTTGGGGTCCCCCCATGACCCGAGGATGGATTTGGGATTTTTGGGGTCCCCCTCACCTCTGCCCATGCATTTGGAATTTTTGGGGTCCCCCTCACCCAGACAGGGATTTTTGGGGTTCCCCCATGACCTGAGCCAGGATTTGGGATTTTTGGGGTCCCCCCCATCACCCGAGGATGGATTTGGGATTTTTGGGGTCCCCCCTCACCCAAACAGGGATTTTTGGGGTCCCCCTCACCCCTGACCATGTCTTTGGGATTTTTGGGGTCCCCTTCACCCAAACAGGGATTTTTGGAGTCCCCCCATGACCTGAACATGCATTTGGGATTTTTGGGGTCCCCCTCATGATCTGAGGATGGATTTGGGATTTTTGGGGTCCCCCTCACCCCCGAACATCTATTTGGGATTTTTGGGGTCCCCCTCACCCAGACAGGGATTTTTGGGGTTCCCCCATGACCTGAGCCAGGATTTGGGATTTTTGGGGTCCCCCTCACCCAAACAGGGATTTTTGGGGTTCCCCTTTACCTGAACATGCATTTGGGATTTTTGGGGTCCCCCCCATGACCCGAGGACAGATTTGGGATGTTTGGGGTCCCCCTTCACCTGAACAGGGATTTTTGGGGTCCCCCTCACCCCTGAACACCCATTTGGAATTTTTGGGGTCCCCCTCACCCAGACAGGGATTTTTGGGGTCCCCCCATGACCTGAACATGCCCTTGGGATTTTTGGGGTCCCCCTCACCCAAACATGGATTTTTGGGGTTTCCCTTTACCTGAACATGCATTTGGGATTTTTGGGGTCCCCCCAATGACCCGAGGACAGATTTGGGATTTTTGGGGTCCCCCTCACCCCTGCCCATGCCTTTGGGATTTTTGGGGTCCCCCTCATGACCCGAGGATGGATTTGAGATGTTTGGGGTCCCCTCACCCAAACAGGGATTTTTGGGGTCCCCCCATGACCCGAACATCCATTTGGGATTTTTGGGGTCCCCCTCACCCCTGCCCATGCCTTTGGGATTTTTGGGGTCCCCCTGACCCCACTTTCCCCCCTCCCCACAGATGCAGGACGCCATGGGCCACGAGCTGCCCTGGATTTACTTCGTCAGCCTCGTCATCTTCGGCTCCTTCTTCGTGCTCAACCTCGTCCTGGGCGTGCTCAGCGGGTCAGGGCCCAATTCGGGGTTTTTGGGATTTTTTTGGGATTTTTTGGGAATTTTTGGGATATTTTTTGGGGTTTTGGGGATTTTTTGGGGATTTTTTTGGAATTCTTTTTGAATTTTTGGGGTTTTTTTGGGGGATTTTTGGGAGTTTTTTGGGGAATTTTTGGGATTTGTTGGGATTTTTTTGGGGATTTTTTAGGGGGTCACACCGTGGCATTTTTGGGGATTTTTTTTAGGATTTTGGGGGGATTTTTTGGTGATCACACCTTGGTGTTTTTGGGATTTTTTGGGATTTTTCTGGGGATCACACGCTGGCATTTTTGGGATTTTTTGTGGAGGTTTTGGGGATTTTGGGGGATTTTATGGAATTTTTGGGGGATTTTTGGGGGACTTTGAGGGGGATTTTTTGGTGATCACACCTTGGCTTTTTTGGGATTTTTTGTGGGGATCACACCTTGGGATTTTTGGGAGGGGTCACACCTTGCTTTTTTTTGGATGTTTCGGGATTTTTGGGGATTTCTTGGGATTTTTTGAGGGGGGTCACACCTTGGGATTTTTGGGGGATTTTGGGGGATTTTTTTTATTTTTGGGGATTTTTTTGAATTTTTTTGCATTTTTTGGGATTTTGGGTGGGGCTCGCACCTTGGCATTTTTGTGATTTTTTGGGGGGGATTTTTTGAGGATTTTTTTGGGATTCTTTTGGGGAATTTTTAGGGGATTTAAAAAAAATTTTTTGGTATTTTTAGGGATTTTTTGGGGGTCACACCTGGGCATTTTTGGGGGGTCACAACATGGCATTTTTGGGATTTTTGGGGGATTTTTTGGGATTTTTGGGAGATTGTTGGGAGATTTTTTGGGATTTTTTTTTTTATTTTTGGGATTTTTGAGGGATTTTTTTGGGATCTTTCGGGGGGTCACACCATGGGATTTTTGGGATTTTTTGGAGATCACACTTCGGCATTTTGGGGATTTTTTTGGATATTCTGGGGTGTCACACCTGGGCATTTTTGGGGGTCCCACCTTGCCGTTTTGGGGGTCCCACCTGTCCCCGTCCCCAGGGAGTTCTCCAAGGAGCGCGAGAAGGCCAAAGCCCGCGGAGATTTCCAGAAGCTGCGCGAGAAGCAGCAGCTGGAGGAGGACCTGCGGGGTTACATGGACTGGATCACCCAGGCCGAGCTCGAGGGCGAGGAAGAGGAGGGAGAGCACGACAAGCACCGTCAGTGGCGCTTTGGGGGGCGGGTTTGGGGCTGAACCCCAAAATCCTGAGCGCCCCAAAATCCCCGTGGGTTTGGTTTCCCTCAGGTCTGACCGCGGAGGAGCTGATGGGGAAGAGGAAGCCGAGGCTGAAGTGGCTGCGGCACGCGAGTCACTCCACGGACACGCACGGTACCCCGGCACCCCAAAATGTGCAGATTGGGGGCACCCCAAAATGTGCAGATTGGGGGACCCCAAAATGTGCAGATTGGGGCACCCCAAGTTCCCTGAACCCAGAGATCCCAAATTCCCTGAACCCAGAAATCCCAAATTCACTGAATCTGGGCACCCCAAAATGTGCAGATTGGGGCACCCCAAAATACCCAGATTGGGGCACCCGAAAATACCCAGATTGGGGCACCCCAAAATGTGCAGATTGGGGCACCCCAAAATACCCAGATTGGGGCACCCGAAAATACCCAGATTGGGGTACCCCAAGTTCCCTGAACCCAGAAATCCCAAATTCCCTGAACCCAGAGATCCCAAATTCACTGAATCTGGGTACCCCAAATCCCCCAGATGGGGGTACCCCAAATTCCCTGAACCCAGAAATCCCAAATTCACTGAATTCAGACACCCCAAATCCCCCAGACTGGCGTACCCCAAATTCCCCAAATCCAGAAATCCCAAATTCCCTGAATCCAGAGATCCCAAATTCCCTGAATACAGATATCCCAAATCCCCCAGACTGGGGTTCCCCAAAACACCCAGATTGGGGCACCCCAAAGCACCCAGATTGGGGCACCCCAAATTCCCTGAACCCAGAAATCCCAAATTCCCTGAATCCAGACACCCCAAATTCCCCAGACTGGGGTTCCCCAAAATGCCCAGATTGGGGGACCCCAAGTTCCCTGAACCCAGAGATCCCAAATTCCCAGAACCCAGAAATCCCAAATTCACTGAATCTGGGTACCCCAAATCCCCAGATGGGGGTACCCCAAATTCCCCGAACCCAGAGATCCCAAATTCCCTGAACCCAGAGATCCCAAATTCGCTGAATGTGGGCACCCCAAATTCCCTGAATCCAGACACCCCAAAATACCCAGATGGGGGTACCCCAAATTCCCTGAATCCAGAAATCCCAAATTCCCTGAACCCAGAGATCCCAAATTCCCTGAACCCAGACACCCCAAAATACCCAGATTGGGGTACCCCATAATAACCAGATTGGGGTACCCCAAATTCACTGAATTTTGGGCACCCCAAATCCCCCAGATTGGGGCACCCCAAATTCCCTGAATCCAGAAATCCCAAATTCCCTGAACCCAGAAATCCAAAATCCCCTGAACCCAGACACCCCAAATCCCCCAGACTGGGGTTCCCCAAAACACCCAGATTGGGGTACCCCAAATTCCCTGAACCCAGAAATCCCAAATTCTCTGAATCCAGAGATCCCAAATTCCCTGAACCTGGGCTCCCCAAATTCTCTGAACCCAGAAATCCCAAATTCCCTGAACCTGGGCACCTCAATATACCCAGATTGGGGGACCCCAAAATACCCAGATTGGGGTACCCCAAGTTCCCTGAACCCAGAAATCCCAAATTCCCTGAACCCAGAAATCCCAAATTCACTCAATCTGGGCACCCCAAAGCACACAGATTGGGGCACCCCAAATGCCCTGAATCCAGAAATCCCACATTCTCTGAACCTGGGCACCCCAAATTATCTGAACCCAGACATCCCAAATTCCCTGAACCCAGAAATCCCAAATTCACTGAATCTGGGTACCCCAAATCCCCCAGATGGGGGTACCCCAAATTCCCTGAATCCAGAAATCCCAAAGTCCCTGAACCCAGAAATCCCAAATTCCCTGAACCCAGAGATCCCAAATTCCCTGAACCCAGAAATCCCAAATTCACTGAATCTGGGTACCCCAAATCCCCCAGATGAGGGTACCCCAAATTCCCTGAACCCACAAATACCACATTCTCTGAACCCAGAGATCCCAAATTCACTCAATCTGGGCACCCCAAAGCACACAGATTGGGGCACCCCAAATTCCCTGAATCCAGAAATCCCACATTCTCTGAACCTGGGCACCCCAAATTATCTGAACCCAGATATCCCAAATTCCCTGAACCCAGAAATCCCAAATTCCCTGAACACAGGCACCTCAAATCCCCCAGATCTGGGCACCCCAAAACACACAGATTGGGGTACCCCAAATTCACTGAACCCAGAAATCCCAAATTCCCTGAACCCAGAGATCCCAAATCCCCCAGACTGGGGTTCCCCAAAACACCCAGATTGGGGCACCCCAAATTCCCTGAACCCAGAAATCCCAAATTCTCTGAATCCAGAAATCCCAAATTCCCTGAATCCAGAGATCCCAAATTCCCTGAACCTGGGCACCCCAATATACCCAGATTGGGGGACCCCAAAATACCCAGATTGGGGTACCCCAAAATATCCAGATTGGGGGACCCCAAGTTCCCTGAACCCAGAAATCCCAAATTACCTGAACCTGGGTACCCCAAATTCACTGAATTTTGGGCACCCCAAAACACACAGATTGGGGTACCCCAAATTCCCTGAATCCAGAAATCCCACATTCTCTGAACCTGGGCACCCCAAATTCTCTGAACCCAGATATCCCAAATTCCCTGAATCCAGACACCCCAAATCCCCCAGACTGGGGTACCCCAAAACAGCCAGATATGGGCACCTCAAAACACCCAGATTGGGGCACCCCAAATTCCCTGAACCCAGAAATCCCAAATTACCTGAACCTGGGCACCCCAAATCCCCCAGACTGGAGTACCCCGAATTCACTGAATTTTGGGCACCCCAAATCCCCCAGATCGGGGCACCCCAAATCACCCGGACTGGGCACCCCAAATTCCCTGACCCCAGCCACCCCAACGCCCCCTGACGAGTTCCCCTGTCCCCCCAGTTTAACCAGTACCCCCCAGTTTAACCAGTACTCTCCAGTTTAACTAGTAACCCCCCCCAGTCCCCCCAGTTTAACCAGTACCCCTCCCAGTTTAACCAGTACCCTTCCCAGTTTAACCAGTACCCCCAGTTCTCCCAGTTTACCCAGTCCCCCCCAGTTTAACCAGTCCCCCATTCCCAGTTTACCCAGTCCCCCATTCCCAGTTTAACCAGTCCTTCCCAGTCCCTCCCAGTCCCCTCAGTTTACCCAGCCCCCCCATTCCCAGTCCCCCCAGTCCCTCCCAGTTTACCCAGTTGCCCATTCCCAGTCCTTCCCAGTCCCTCCCAGTATCTCCCAGTTTACCCAGTTCCCAGTCCTTCCCAGTCCCCCCAGTTTACCCAGTTCCCCGTTCCCAGTTCTCCCAGTCCCCCCAGTTTACCCAGTCCCCCGTTCCCAGTTCTCCCAGTTCTCCCAGTTTACCCAGTCCCCCATTCCCAGTTTACCCAGTTCTCCCAGTCCCTCCCAGTTTACCCAGTTGCCCGTTCCCTGTTCTCCCAGTCCCTCCCAGTGTCTCCCAGTTCCCCGTTCCCAGTTCTCCCAGTCCCTCCCAGTTTACCCAGTTCCCCGTTCCCAGTCCCTCCCAGTTCTCCCAGTCCCCCCAGTTTACCCAGTTCCCCGTTCCCAGTCCCCCCAGTTTACCCAGTCCCCGTTCCCAGCGAGCCTCCCGGGCAGTGAAACCACCTCAGTGAACACCGAGACCGTGGGCGAGGAGGAGGCGCCGCCGACGGCCTGCGAGCGCTGCCTGTGAGAGCCCCGGGACCCCGAGAGACCCCCGGGACACCTGGGACCCCTGAGAGACCCCCGGAACCCCTGAGAGACCCCCGGGACCCCTGAGAGACCCCCGAGGGACCCCCGGGACCCCCGAGAGGCCCCCTGGGACCCCCGGGACACCCCCGAGGGACCCCCGGGACCCCTGGGACACCCCCAGATTCCTGGGACCCCCGAGAGATCCCCAGATCCCTGGTACCCTCAAGACACCCCGGGACCCCTGAGAGATCCCCAAGAGACCCCCGGGACCCCCGAGACACCTGGGACCCCTGAGAGACCCCTGGGACCCCTGAGGGATCCCCAGGACACCCAAGAGACCCCCCGGACCCCTGACCCTGGCCCAGGGACACCCCACAGATCCCTGGGACCCCTCACAGACCCCCAGGACACCCGAGAGACCCCTGAGAGACCCCTGGGATCCCTGTGAGACCCCCGGGACCCCCGAGAGACCCCCGAGGGACCTCCGGGACCCCCGAGGGACCCCCGAGGGACCCCCGAGAGACACCTGGGACCCCCGAGAGACCCCCGGGACCCCTGAGGGATCCCCAGGACACCCCACAGACCCCTGGGACCCCTGAGAGACCCCCAGGAGACCTGAGAGACCCCCAAGAGACCCCTGGGACACCCCCAGACCCATGGGACCCCTCACAGACCCCCGACCCAGGGACCCCCAAGAGACCCCCGGGACCCCTGAGAGACCCCCGGGACCCCCGAGAGACCCCTGAGAGATCCCCAGGACCCCCGAGGGAGCCCCAAGAGACCCCTACAGACCCCCAGGACCCCCGGGACCCCCGAGAAACCCCACAGATGACCGAGACCCCCGAGATCCCCAACTCAGGGACCCCTGGGACACCCGAGAGACCCCTGAGAGACACCCGGGACCCCCGAGAGACCCCCAAGAGAGCCCAGGGACCCCCAACCCAGGGACACCCCCACAGACCCCAGGGACTCCCGGGACACCCCCAGACCCCCGAGAGACCCCCGAGAGACCCCCAGGACCCCTGAGAGACCCCCAGATTCCTGGGACCCCCGAGAGATCCCCGGATCCCTGGGACCCTCAAGACACCCCGGGACCCCTGAGAGATCCCCAGGGCACCCGAGACCCCCGAGAGACACCTGGGACCCCCGGGAACCCCAAGAAACCCCACAGACGACCGAGACCCCCGAGATCCCCAACTCAGGGACCCCTGGGACACCCGAGAGACCCCTGAGAGACACCCGGGACCACCGAGAGACCCCCAAGAGAGCCCAGGGACCCCCAACCCAGGGACACCCCCACAGACCCCTGGGATACCCCACAGACCCCCGGGACCCCCGAGAGACCCCCCAGAGCCCTGGGACCCCCGAGAGACCCCGGAGACACCTGAGAGACCCCCAGGACACCCCCCAGATCCCTGTGACACCTCCCAGACCAACAGGATCCCCGACAGACCCCCCCCACAGACCAATGGGACCCCCGGGACACCCGGGACAACCCCCGGGACCCCTGACCCTGTCCACCGACCCAGGGACCCCCCGGGATCCCCGAGAGGACCCCCGGATTCCTGGGACCCCTGAGAGATCCCCAGGGCACCCAAGAGACCCCTGGGACCCCCGACCCTGGCCCAGGGACACCCCACAGACCCCTGGGACCCCTCACAGACCCCCAGGACACCCGAGAGACCCCCGACCCAGGGACAGCCCACAGACCCCCCCAGGACCCCTGACCCAGGGACCCCCGGCACCCCCGAGCCCAGGGACACCGGACAGACCCCCCAGGACCCCCCAGAGACCCCCAAGAGACCCCTGGGACCCCCAGGACACCCCCAAACCCCCGAGAGACCCCCTGGATCCCTGAGACCCCCACAGACCCCCAGGACCCCCGGGATACCCCCAGAGAGATCCCTGGGAATCACCCAGATCCCCGGGACCCCCGAGAGACCCCCGGGACCCCCGACCCCACCCCCTGACCCAGGGACAGACCCCCGAGAGAGCCCCAGGAGACCCCTGGGACCCCCCACAGAGCCCTGGGACCCCCCGGGACCCCTGACCCAGAGACCCCCAGGAGACCCCCAAGAGACCCTCAGGACCCCCCCAAATTCCCTCCAGGACCCCAAAACCGACCCCAGCACCCCAATAAAGCCCCCTGAGACCCCAAAATCGACCCCCAAAGCAGCCTCAAAGCCCCCTGAGACCCCTCCAGAGCCCCAGGGACCCCCCAATTCCACCCAGGACCCCCAAAAATGATCCTCAAACCCCCTGAGACCCCTCCAGAGCCTCAAGGACCCCCCAAATTTCCCTCCAGGACCCCAAAAATGACCCTCAAACCCTTCTGAGACCCCTCCAGAGCCCCAGGGACCCCCCAAATTCCATCCAGGACCCCCAAAAATGACCCTCAAACCCTTCTGAGACCCCTCCAGAGCCCCAGGGACCCCCCAAATTCCCTCCAGGACCCCCAAAAATGACCCTCAAAACCCCCTGAGACCCCTCTAGAACCCCAAGGGTCCCCCAAATTCCCTCCAGGACCCCAAAACCGACCCCAGCACC
Organism: Zonotrichia albicollis; assembly: GCF_047830755.1. Classification (NCBI taxonomy): domain Eukaryota; kingdom Metazoa; phylum Chordata; class Aves; order Passeriformes; family Passerellidae; genus Zonotrichia; species Zonotrichia albicollis. Next base: position 721,698 of record NC_133852.1, read on the forward strand.
CCAATAAAGCCAATAAAATCCCCCCATGGCTGAGGACTCCCCAAAAATCCCCAAATTTTGGGGTAATTTTGAGGTAATTTGGGGTAATTTGGGGGTAATTTTGAGGTAATTTGGGGTAATTTGGGGGTAATTTTGAGGTAATGTTGGGGTAATTTTGGGGTAATTTCGGGGTAATTTCTGCTTTTTTTTTCGCTCCCCAGGGGCAAAATTACCAAGACAAAATTCTGGTGAGTGGAGACAAAAATGGGGGGGAATGGGGAATAAATTTAGGGGGAACCCTAAAAACCTCCTAACCCACCCCAAAATGGGTTTAAAGGAAAGGATTTTATGGGGAAACGGAAATATGGGAAAGGTTTTTATGAAATATGGGTTGGATATTAGGAAAAGGATTTTATGAAAAAATTGGTTTGTGGGAAAGGTTTTTTACCCAAATATGAATTTAAGAGAATTTATCGCTGTCCCTCGTGTGTCCCCCTTGTGTCCCCCGTGTGTCCTCCCCGTGTCCCCCGTGTCCCTCGCTGTCCCCCGTATGTCCCCCGCATCCCCCTTTGTCCCTTTGTCCCCCGTGTCCCCCTTTGTCCCTCTTGTCCCCTCCGTGTCCCCTTGTCCCCCCGTGTCCCTGTGTCCCTCGGTGTCCCCTGTGTCCTCCTTGTCCCCCCCGTGTCCCCCCCGTGTCCCTTGGTGTCCCTGTGTCCCCCTTTGTCCCCCATGTCCCCCTTGTGTCCCCTCCGTGTCCCTGTGTCCCTGTGTGTCCCCCGTGTCCCCCGTGTTCCCGTGTCCCTGTGTCCCCTTTGTCCCCCTTGTGTCTCCCTTGTGTCCCCCTTTGTCCCTCGTGTCCCCTCCGTGTCCCCTTGTTCCCCCGTGTCCCCGTGTCCCCCCCGTGTCCCTTGGTGTCCCCGTGTCCCCTTTGTCCCCCTTGTGTCCCCCCATGTCCCCCTTGTGTCTCCTTTGTGTCCCCCGTGTCCCTCGCTGTCCCCCGGGTCCCCTACGTGTTCCCCGTGTCCCCTGTGTCTCCCCCGTGTCCCCCCCGTGTCCCCCTTGTGTTCCCCGTGTCCCCACCGTGTCCCTGTGTCCCCCGTGTCCCCCTTGTGTCTCCCCCGTGTCCCTGTGTCCCCTTTGTCCCCCGTGTCCCCCCCGTGTCCCCCTTGTGTCCCCCGTGTGTCCCCCCTGTCCCCCTTGTGTCTCCCTTGTGTCCCCCTTTGTCCCTCGTGTCCCCCCCGTGTGTCCCCACCGTGTCCCCTTTGTCCCCCGTGTCCCCTCCCCGTGTCCCCCTTGTGTCCCCCGTGTCCCTGTGTCCCTGTGTCCCCTTTGTCCCCCATGTCCCCCTTGTGTCCCCTCCGTGTCCCTGTGTCCCCTGTGTCCCCCCCGTGTCCCCCTTGTGTCCCCCTTTGTCCCCCGCGTCCCCACCGTGTCCCCCTTGTGTCCCCCTTTGTCCCCGGTGTCCCCGTGTCCCTGTGTCCCCTTTGTCCCCCTTGTGTCTCCCTTGTGTCCCCCTTTGTCCCCCGTGTCCCCTCCCCGTGTCCCCTTTGTCCCCCGCGTCCCCACCGTGTCCCCCTTTGTGCCCTCTGTGTCCCCCTTTGTGCCCTCCGTGTCCCCCGTGTGTCCTCTCCGTGTCTCTCGCTGTCCCCCTTGTGTCCCCCATGTCCCCTGTGTCCCCTGTGTCCCCCCCGTGTCCCCCCCGTGTGTCCCCCGTGTGTCCTGCCCGTGTCCCCCGTGTCCCCCGTGTCCCCCGTGTCCCTCGCTGTCCCCCTTGTGTCCCCCGTGTCCCCCCCGTGTCCCCTCCCCGTGTCCCCTTTGTCCCCCGCGTCCCCCCCGTGTCCCCTCCGTGTTCCCCGTGTCCCCTGTGTCCCCCCCGTGTGTCCCCCTTGTGTCCCCCTTTGTCCCCGTGTCCCCCGTGTGTCCCCCGTGTGTCCCCCCCGTGTCCTCTCCCCGTGTCCCCCTTTGTCCCTCGCTGTCCCCCCGTGTCCCCCCCGTGTCCCTTGGTGTCTCCGTGTCCCCGTGTCCCCCTTCGTCCCCTGTGTCCCCACCGTGTCCCTGTGTGTCCCCCGTGTCCCCCTTGTGTCTCCCTTGTGTCCCCCTTTGTCTCTCGCTCTCCCCCCGTGTCTCTGGGTCCCCCGTGTCCCTCGCTGTCCCCCTTGTGTTCCCCGTGTCCCCCCCGTGTCCCTGTGTCCCCCGTGTCCCCCTTGTCTCCCCTGTGTCCCCCCCGTGTCCCCCCCCGTGTCCCCTCCCCGTGTCCCCTTTGTCCCCCGCGTCCCCACCGTGTCCCCCTTTGTGCCCTCCGTGTCCCCCGTGTGTCCCCCCCGTGTCTCTCGCTGTCCCCCTTGTGTCCCCCGTGTCCCCCTTTGTCCCCCGTGTCCCCCTTTGTCCCCCGTGTCCCTCGCTGTCCCCCGTGTCCCCCCTGTGTCTCCCCCGTCTGTCCCCCGTGTGTCCCCCCCGTGTCCCCCTTTGTCCCCAAACCCTATCGCTGTCCCCCATGTCCCCCCCGTGTCCCCTCCGTGTTCCCCGTGTCCCCTGTGTCCCCCCCGTGTGTCCCCCTTGTGTCCCCCTTTGTCCCCCGTGTCCCCCTTGTGTCCCCCCCGTGTCCCCGCCCCCCGCGCTGTCCCCGCAGCCGCCGCCTGCGCCGCCTGAACCGGCTGTGGCGGCGCCGCTGCCGCGCCGCGGTGAAATCCGTGTCCTTCTACTGGACCGTGCTGCTGCTCGTGTTCCTCAACACGCTCACCATCGCCTCCGAGCACCACGGGCAGCCGCCCTGGCTCACCGAGACGCAGGGTGGGCACCCCGAAATCCCCCGGGGCCCCCCAAAATCCTCCAATACCCCCAACACCCCCCTGTAGCCCCAACACCCTCCAGGACCCCCCAAATCTGCTGGTACCCCCCAAGACCCCCCAGTGCCCTCCAAACTACACCCCCCTGACATCCCCCGGTACCCCCGTCACCCCCAAACCTCGGGGGTCCCATCCCACTCCCGGTATTTCTTCCGGCGGGTGTCCTGGCTGTGTCCCCCGCTGTCCCCCGTCGCCCCCAGATCTCGGGGGTCCCATCCCACCCTCCTGGGGGTGAACCCCGTGTGTCCCCAGAGCCCGGGGGTCCCATCCCACCCTCCTGGGGGGTGACCCTACTGTGCCCCCCGGTGTCCCCATCACTCCCAGAGCTCGGGGGTCCCATCCCACCCTCCTGGGGGTGTCCCCTGAGTGTGTCCCCAGAGCTCGGGGGTCCCATCCCACCCTCCTGGGGGTGACCCGGCTCTGTCCCCCACTGCTCCTCATCACCCCCAGAGCTCGGGGGTCCCATCCCACCCTCCTGGGGGTGAACCCCGTGTGTCCCCAGAGCCCGGGGGTCCCATCCCACTCTCCTGGGGGGTGACCCGGCTGTGTCCCCTGGTGTCCCCATCATCCCCAAACCTCGGGGGTCCCATCCCACCTTCCCAAGATGTGACCCGGCTCTGTCCCCCACTGCTCCTCATCATCCCCAGAGCTCGGGGGTCCCATCTCACCCTCCCTGGGGGTGTCCCCTGAGTGTGTCCCCAGAGCCCGGGGGTCCCACCCCACTCTCCTGGGGGCTGACCCGGCTGTGCCCCCCGGTGTCCCCATCACTCCCAGAGCTCAGGGGTCCTACCCCACTCCCAGAGGTTGACCCGGCTGTGTCCCCAGAGCTCGGGGGTCCCATCCCACCCTCCTGGGGGGTGACCCGGCTGTGTCCCCCGGTGTCCCCATCACCCCCAGAGCTCGGGGGTCCCACCCCACTCTCGGAGGTTGACCCGGCTGTGTCCCCAGATCTCGGGGGTCCCATCCCTCCCTCCCTTGGTGTGACTCAGCTGTGTCCCCCAGTGTCCCCCGTCACCCCCAGAGCTCGGGGGTCCCATCCCACCCTCCTGGGGGTGACCCCCGTGTGTCCCCAGAGCCCGAGTGTCCCATCCCACCCTCCCTTGGTGTGACCCGGCTGTGTCCCCCGGTGTCCCCCGTCACCCCCAGAGCCCAGGGGTCCCATCCCACCCTTCCTTGGTGTGACCCAGCTGTGTCCCCCACTGCTCCTCATCATCCCCAGAGCTCGGGGGTCCCATCCCACCCTCCCTTGGTGTGACCCAGCTGTGTCCCCCGGTGTCCCCATCACTCCCAGAGTTCGGGGGTCCCACCCCACTCCGGGAGGTTGACCCGGCTGTGTCCCCAGAGCTCGGGGGTCCCATCCCACCCTCCCTGGGGGTGACCCGGCTGTGTCCCCCGCTGTCCCCCCCCCAGCCTACGCCAACAAGGCGCTGCTGTCGCTCTTCGCGGCCGAGATGGTGCTGAAGCTCTACGCGCTGGGCCCCTCGTGTTACTTCGCGAGCTTCTTCAACCGCTTCGATTGCTTCGTGGTGTGCGGGGGCGTGCTGGAGACGGCGCTGGTGGAGCGCGGCGCCATGGAGCCGCTCGGCATCTCCGTGCTGCGCTGCGTGCGCCTGCTGCGCGTCTTCAAGGTCACCCGGTGAGGGGATGGTGAGGGGAGAGCGTGGGGACAGGGTGGGGACAGAGTGTGGACAGCGCAGGGACAGAGTGGGGACAGGGTAGGGATAGAGCAGGGATAGGGTGGGGATGGAGCGGGGACAGTGCGGGGACAGAGTGGGGATAGTGTGGGGACAGACAGTGGGACACACCGACAGTGGGACACACTGACACTGGGACACACCGACACCGGGACACCCTGACACTGGGACATACCAACAGTGGGACACACCGACACCAGGACATACTGACACGGAGACAGCGTGGGGACACGTAGTGGGACACACCGACACCGGGACAGTGCAGGGCCACGCAGTGGGACACACCAACACCAGGACACCCTGACACTGGGACACACCGACACCGGGACACACCGACACCGAGACAGACTGACACAGAGACAGCACGGGGACACGTAGTGGGACACACCGACACCGGGACACCCTGACACTGGGACATACCAACAGTGGGACACACTGACACCGGGACACACTGACACGGAGACAGCGTGGGGACACGTAGTGGGACACACCGACACCGGGACAGTGCAGGGCCACGCAGTGCGACACACCAACACCAGGACACCCTGACACTGGGACATACCGACAGTGGGACACACTGACACGGAGACAGCATGGGGACACGTAGTGGGACACACCGACACCGGGACAGCACGGGGACATGCAGTGGGACAAACCGATAGTGGGACACACCGACACTGGGATACCTCGGTGCCACAGCAGTGGGACACACGGACAGTGGGACACACTGACACCGGGACAGCCCAACACCGGGATGGTGCAGGGACACCCTGACAGTGGGACACACCGACACTGGGACACCCTGACAGTGGGACATACCAACACTGGGACACACTGACACCAGGACACACTGACACTGGGATACCATAATGTCACAGCACCAGGACACACCAACAGTGGGACATACCGACAGTGGGACACCCCAACACTGGGACACATGGACAGTGGGACACCCCAACACTGGGAGAGCACAGGGACAGCGCAGGGACACGCACTGGGACACACCGATAGTGGGACACCCCGACACTGGGACACACGGACAGTGGGACATACGGACAGTGGGACACCCCAGTGCCCCAACACTGGGATGCCCCAATAGTGTGGGGCCACGCAGTGGGACACACCAACACTGGGACACACCGACACTGGGACACACTGACAGTGGGACACACCGACAGTGGGACACACTGACACTGGGACACACCGACACCAGGACACCCTGACACTGGGACACACCAACAGTGGGACACACCGACAGTGGGACACCCTGACACTGGGACACACTGACACTGGGACACACTGACACGGAGACAGCATGGGACAGACAGACAGCATGGGACAGACAGACTGGGACACGCAGTGGGACACACCGACACCGGGACGGTGCGGGGACAGCATGAAGACACACGGACAGTGGGACACACTGACACCAGGACACACCAACAGTGGGAGACACCGGCACTGGGACAGCACGGGGACAGCACGGGGACACACAGCAGGACACACCGACACCGGGACAGCGTGGGGACAGTGCAGGGACACGCAGTGGGACACACTGACAGTGGGACACACGGACAGTGGGACACACCAACACATCGACAGTGGGACACACTGACAGTGGGACACACTGACAGTGGGACACACCAACACCAGGACACACTGACACCAGGACACCCTGACACTGGGACACACTGTGACACACCAACACCAGGACGCACCAACACCAGGACACCCTGACACTGGGACACCCTGACAGTGGGACACCCTGACAGTGGGACGGACACACTGACACTGAACAGCCTGACACCAGGACAGTGTGGCGACAGTGCAGGGACACACTGACACTGGGACAGCGCAGAGACACGCAGTGTGTTGGCTCTGTACTGTCCATCCAGCCCTTCCCAGTGCTCCCAGTGCTCCCAGTCCATCCCAGTCCGTCCCAGTAACCCCAGTATCCCACAGGCACTGGGCATCCCTGAGCAATCTAGTCAGTTCCCTGCTGAACTCCATGAAATCCATTCATCCCTTCCCAGTGTCCCCAGTCCATCCCAGTCCATCCCAGTCCATCCCAGTTCCCCCAGTGCTCCCAGTACTCCCTGTGCCCCAGTCCCTCCCAGTGCCCCCAGTTCATCCCAGTGCCCCCAGTTCATCCCAGTGCTCTCTGTCCATCCCAGTCCATCCCAGTTCCCCCAGTGCTCCCAGTACTCCCAGTGCCCCCAGTCCCTCCCAGTGCCCCCAGTCCATCCCAGTCCATCCCAGTCTGTCCCAGTAACCCCAGTATCCCGCAGGCACTGGGCATCCCTGAGCAATCTAGTCGGGTCCCTGCTGAACTCCATGAAATCCATTCATCCCTTCCCAGTGCCCCCAGTCCATGCCAGTGCTCCCAGTCCATCCCAGTCCCTCCCAGTCCATCCCAGTCCATCCCACTCCATCCCAGTCCATCCCACTCCATCCCAGTCCATCCCAGTTCCCCCAGTGCTCCCAGTACTCCCTGTGCCCCAGTCAATTCCAGTGCTCCCAGTCCATCCCAGTCCATCCCAGTGCTCCCAGTAACCCCAGTATCCCGCAGGCCCTGGGCGTCCCTGAGCAATCTGGTGGGTTCCCTACTGAACTCCATGAAATCCATTCATCCCTTCCCAGTGCTCCCAGTCCATCCCAGTCCATCCCAGTGTCCCCAGTGCTCCCAGTCCATCCCACTGCTCCCAGTCCATCCCAGTCCATCCCAGTGTCCCCAGTCCATCCCAGTCCATCCCAGTCCATCCCAGTCCATCCCAGTTCCCCCAGTGCTCCCAGTACTCCCTGTGCCCCAGTCCCTCCCAGTGCCCCCAGTCCATCCCAGTGCTCCCAGTCCATCCCAGTCCATCCCAGTCCGTCCCAGTAACCCCAGTATCCCGCAGGCACTGGGCATCCCTGAGCAATCTGGTCGGGTCCCTGCTGAACTCCATGAAATCCATTCATCCCTTCCCAGTGTCCCCAGTCCCTCCCAGTGCTCCCAGTCCATCCCTGTGCTCCCAGTTCATCCCAGTGCTCCCTGTCCATCTCAGTCCATCCCAGTTCCCCCAGTGCTCCCAGTACTCCCAGTCAATTCCAGTGCCCCCAGTCCCTCCCAGTGCTCCCAGTCCATCCCAGTCCCTCCCAGTCCATCCCAGTCCATCCCAGTGCTCCCAGTTCATCCCAGTGCCCCCAGTTCATCCCAGTGCTCCCTGTCCATCTCAGTCCATCTCAGTCCATCCCAGTCCATCCCAGTGCTCCCAGTAACCCCAGTATCCCACAGGCACTGGGCGTCCCTGAGCAATCTGGTGGGTTCCCTGCTGAACTCCATGAAATCCATTCATCCCTTCCCAGTGTCCCCAGTCCATCCCAGCCCATCCCAGTCCATCCCAGTCCATCCCAGTCCATCCCAGTGCTCCCAGTCCATCCCAGTGCTCCCAGTCCATCCCAGTGTCCCCAGTCCATCCCAGTCCATCCCACTCCATCCCAGTCCATCCCAGTTCCCCCAGTGCTCCCAGTACTCCCTGTGCCCCAGTGCCCCCAGTCCATCCCAGTGCTCCCAGTCCATCCCAGTCCGTCCCAGTAACCCCAGTATCCCGCAGGCACTGGGCGTCCCTGAGCAATCTGGTGGGTTCCCTGCTGAACTCCATGAAATCCATTCATCCCTTCCCAGTGCCCCCAGTCCATCCCAGTCCATCCCAGTGCTCCCAGTAACCCCAGTATCCCGCAGGCACTGGGCGTCCCTGAGCAATCTGGTGGGCTCCCTGCTGAACTCCATGAAATCCATTCATCCCTTCCCAGTGCCCCCAGTCCCTCCCAGTGCTCCCAGTCCATCCCAGTCCATCCCAGTGCTCCCAGTCCATCCCAGTGCCCCCAGTTCATCCCAGTGCTCCCTGTCCATCTCAGTCCATCCCAGTTGCCCCAGTGCTCCCAGTACTCCCTGTGCCCCAGTCCCTCCCAGTGCCCCCAGTCCCTCCCAGTGCTCCCAGTCCATCCCAGTGCTCCCAGTAACCCCAGTATCCCGCAGGCACTGGGCGTCCCTGAGCAATCTGGTGGGTTCCCTGCTGAACTCCATGAAATCCATTCATCCCTTCCCAGTGTCCCCAGTCCATCCCAGTCCCTCCCAGTCCATCCCAGTGCTCCCAGTCCATCCCAGTGCTCCCAGTAACCCCAGTATCCCGCAGGCACTGGGCGTCCCTGAGCAATCTGGTCGGGTCCCTGCTGAACTCCATGAAATCCATCGCCTCGCTGCTGCTGCTGCTCTTCCTCTTCATCATCATCTTCGCCCTGCTGGGCATGCAGCTCTTCGGGGGCCGCTTCAGCTTCGACGAGACGCAGACCAAGCGCAGCACCTTCGACACCTTCCCGCAGGCGCTGCTCACCGTGTTCCAGGTACCCCGAAAACGGGGGGACCCCAAAACTTGGGAGGACATTTTGGGTACCCCAAAACTTGGGGGGAACCTTTTGGGATATCACAAAACCTCAGGGAGACCCCAAAACCTCAGGGAGACCCCACAGACCAAGCGCAGCACCTTCAACACCTTCCCACAGGCGCTGCTCACCGTGTTCCAGGTACCCCAAAAACGGGGGGACCCCAAAACCTCAGGAGAACCTTTTGGGATACCCCAAAACCTGGGAGAGACCCTAAAGCATGGGGGGACCCCAAAACCTCAGGAGAACCTTTTGGGATACCCCAAAACCTGGGAGAGACCCCAAAACCTGGGGGAGACCCCAAAACCTGGGAGAGACCCCAAAACATGGGGGGACCCCAAAACCTCAGGAGAACCTTTTGGGTACCCCAAAACCTGAGGGAGACCCCAAAACATGGGGGGACCCCAAAACCTCAGGAGAACCTTTTGGGATACCCCAAAACCTGGGGGAGACCCCAAAACCTGGGGGGAACCTTTTGGGGTATCCCAAAATCTGCGGGGAACCTCCCAGGCCCTGCTCACCGTCTTCCAGGTACCCCAAAACCTCAGGGGGACCCCAAAACCCGGGGGAACATTTTGGGTACCCCAAAACTTGGGGGGAACCTTTTGGGGTATCACAAAACCTCAGGGAGACCCCAAAACCTCAGGGAGACCCCACAGACCAAGCGCAGCACCTTCAACACCTTCCCACAGGCGCTGCTCACCGTGTTCCAGGTACCCCGAAAACGGGGGGACCCCAAAAGCTCAGGAGAACCTTTTGGGATACCCCAAAACCTGGGGGAGACCCCAAAACATGGGGGGACCTCAAAACTTCAGGAGAACCTTTTGGGTACCCCAAAACCTGGGAGAGACCCCAAAACATGGGGGGACCCCAAAACCTCAGGAGAACATTTTGGGTACCCCAAAACCTGGGGGAGACCCCAAAACCTGGGGGGAACCTTTTGGGGCATCCCAAAATCCGGGGGGAACCCCCCAGGCCCTGCTCACCGTCTTCCAGGTACCCCAAAAACGGGGGGACCCCAAAACTTGGGAGAACATTTTGGGTACCCCAAAACTTGGGGGGAACCTTTTGGGATATCACAAAACCTCAGGGAGACCCCAAAACCTCAGGGAGACCCCAAAACCTCAGGGAGACCCCACAGACCAAGCGCAGCACCTTCGACACCTTCCCGCAGGCGCTGCTCACCATCTTCCAGGTACCCCAAAACATCAGGGGGACCCCAAAACCCGGGGGAACATTTTGGGATACCCCAAAACCTGGGGGAGACCCCAAAACCTGGGAGAGACCCCAAAACATGGGGGGACCCCAAAACCTCAGGAGAACCTTTTGGGATACCCCAAAACCTGGGGGAGACCCCAAAACATGGGGGGACCCCAAAACCTCAGGAGAACCTATTGGGATACCCCAAAACCTGGGGGAGACCCCAAAACCTGGGGGAGACCCCAAATCCTGGGGGGAACCTTTTGGGGTATCCCAAAATCCACGGGGAACCCCCCAGGCCCTGCTCACCGTCTTCCAGGTACCCCAAAACCTCAGGGGGACCCCAAAACCTCAGGAGAACCTTTTGGGATACCCCAAAACCTGGGGGAGACCCCAAAACATGGGGGGACCCCAAACCCTCAGGAGAACCTTTTGGGATACCCCAAAACCTGGGGGAGACCCCAAAACCTGGGGGGAACCTTTTGGCATATCCCAAAATCCGCGGGGAACCCCCCAGGCGCTGCTCACCGTCTTCCAGGTACCCCAAAAACGGGGGAGACCCCAAAACATGGGGAGACCCCAAAACCTCAGGAGAACCTTTTGGGTACCCCAAAACCTGGGAGAGACCCCAAAACATGGGGGGGACCCCAAAACCTCAGGAGAACCTTTTGGGATACCCCAAAACCTGGGGGAGACCCCAAAACCTGGGGGAGACCCCAAAACCTGGGGGGAACCTTTTGGGGTATCCCAAAATCTGCGGGGAACCTCCCAGGTGCTGCTCACCGTCTTCCAGGTACCCCAAAAACGGGGGGACCCCAAAACTTGGGAGAACATTTTGGGATACCCCAAAACTTGGGAGAGACCCTAAAACATGGGGGGACCCCAAAACCTCAGGAGAACCTTTTGGGATACCCCAAAACCTGGGGGAGACCCCAAAACCTCAGGAGAACCTTTTGGGGTACCCCAAAACCTGGGGGATACCCCAAAACATGGGGGGACCCCAAAACCTCAGGAGAACCTTTTGGGATACCCCAAAACCTGGGGGAGACCCCAAAACATGGGGGGACCCCAAAACCTCAGGAGAACCTTTTGGGATACCCCAAAACCTGGGGGAGACCCCAAAACATGGGGGGACCCCAAAACCTCAGGAGAACCTTTTGGGATACCCCAAAACCTGGGGGAGACCCCAAAACCTGGGGGGAACCTTTTGGGGTATCCCAAAATCCGGGGGGAACCCCCCAGGCGCTGCTCACCGTCTTCCAGGTACCCCAAAACCTCAGGGGGACCCCAAAACTTGGGAGGACATTTTGGGTACCCCAAAACTTGGGGGGAACCTTTTGGGATATCACAAAACCTCAGGGAGACCCCAAAACCTCAGGGAGACCCCAAAACCTCAGGGAGACCCCACAGACCAAGCGCAGCACCTTCGACACCTTCCCACAGGCGCTGCTCACCATGTTCCAGGTACCCCAAAACATCAGGGGGACCCCAAAACCTGGGGAATCTTTAGGGGAATTTAGGGGAACCCCAAAACCTCAGGGAGACGCCCACAGGCCCTGCTCACCGTGTTCCAGGTACCCCAAAAACGAGGGAGACCCCAAAACCTGGGGGAGACATTTGGGGTATCCCAAAATCCGGGGGGACCCCCAGGTGCTGCTCACCGTGTTCCAGATATCCCAAAAACTGGGAGGTACCCCAAAACCTCAGGGAGACCCCAAAACCTCAGGGAGACCCCAAAACCTTCAGGGTGTCCCTGAAATCCCAGAGAACCTCAAAATGCTGAGGGGACCCCAAAGCCATGAGGACATCCCAAAACCTGGGGGGAACCTTTTGGGGAACCCCAAAATCTGGGGGGGACCTGGGATGGCACTGAGGTTTTGGGGTGCAGATCCTGATGGGTGAGGACTGGAACGCAGTGATGTACAATGGCACTGAGGTTTTGGGGTGTCCCTGAGGTTTTTGGGGTGCAGATCCTGATGGGTGAGGATGGAACGCGGTGATGTACAATGGCACTGAGGTTTTGGGGTGCCGCTGAGGTTTTTGGGGGTTTTTGGGGTGCAGATCCTGATGGGTGAGGACTGGAACGCGGTGATGTACAATGGCACTGAGGTTTTGGGGTGCCGCTGAGGTTTTGGGGCACTTCGGTTTTGAGGTGCCCCCGTTTTAGGGGTGTTACTGACAGGTCTCAGTGAGGTTTTGGGGTGCCACTGAGGAGTGTCACTGAAGTTTTGGGGTGTTCCTGAGGTTTTTGGGGGTTTTGGGGTGCAGATCCTGATGGGTGAGGACTGGAATGCGGTGATGTACGATGGCACTGAGGTTTTGGGGTGCCACTGAAGTTTTGGGGTGCCCTTGGTTTTTGGGGTATCCCGGTTTTTGGGGTGTCCCGGTTTTGGTGTGGTGCTGATGTTTTGGGGTGTCCCCATTTTTGGGGTGCCCCGGTTTTGGGGTGCAGATCCTGACGGGTGAGGACTGGAACACCGTGATGTACGAGGGCACTGAGGTTTTGGGGTGTCACTGAAGTTTTGGGGTATTCCTGAGGTTTTTGGGGGTTTTGGGGTGCAGATCCTGACGGGTGAGGACTGGAACGCCGTGATGTACGAGGGCACTGAGGTTTTGGGGTGACACTGAGGTTTTGGGGTATCCCAGTTTTTGGGGTGTCCCAGTTTTTGGGGTGGTGCTGATGTTTTGGGGTGTTCCTGAGGTTTTTGGGGGTTTTTGGGGTGCAGATCCTGATGGTTGAGGACTGGAACGCGGTGATGTACAATGGCACTGAGGTTTTGGGGTGTCCCTGAGGTTTTGGGGCACTCCGGTTTTGAGGTGCCCCGGTTTTAGGGGTGTTACTGACAGGTCTCAGTGAGGTTTTGGGGTGCCACTGAGGAGTGTCACTGAGGTTTTGGGGTGTCCTGGTTTTTGGGGTGTCCCGGTTTTGGTGTGGTGCTGATGTTTTGGGGTGTCCCCATTTTTGGGGTGCCCCGGTTTTGGGGTGCAGATCCTGACCGGCAAGGACTGGAACATGGTGATGTACGAGGGCACTGAGGTTTTGGGGTGTCACTGAGGAGTGTCACCGAAGTTTTGGGGTGTTCCTGAGGTTTTTGGGGGTTTTGGGGTGCAGATCCTGACGGGTGAGGACTGGAACGCCGTCATGTACGACGGCACTGAGGTTTTGGGGTGACACTGAAGTTTTGGGGTGCCCTTGGTTTTTGGGGTATCCCGGTTTTTGGGGTGTCCCAGTTTTTGGGGTGGTGCTGATGTTTTGGGGTGTCCCTGAGGTTTTTGGGGGTTTTTGGGGTGCAGATCCTGACGGGCGAGGACTGGAACGCCGTCATGTACGACGGCATCATGGCCTACGGCGGGCCCGTGTTCCCCGGGATGCTCGTGTGCGTTTACTTCGTCATCCTCTTCATCTGCGGCAACTGTGAGCGCCCAGCTGGGGAAACTGGGAGCACTGGGAGCACTGGGAGGGACTGGGGGGACTGGGATGGACTGGGATGGACTGGGAGCTCCCCGGGATGCTCGTGTGCGTTTACTTCGTCATCCTCTTCATCTGCGGCAACTGTGAGCGCCCAGCTGGGGAAACTGGGAGCACTGGGAGGGACTGGGAGGGACTGGGGGGGACTGGGATGGACTGGGAGCTCCCCCGTAAGTAAACGCTCGTGTGCGTTTACTTCGTCATCCTCTTCATCTGCGGCAACTGTGAGCGCCCAACTGGGGAAACTGGGAGGGACTGGGAGGGACTGGGAGTACTGGGAGGGACTGGGGGGGACTGGGAGGGACTGGGAGTACTGGGGGCACTGGGATGGACTGGGATGGACTGGGAGCTCCCTGGGATGCTCGTGTGCGTTTACTTCGTCATCCTCTTCATCTGCGGCAACTGTGAGCGCCCAACTGGGGAAACTGGGAGGGACTGGGAGGGACTGGGAGGGACTGGGGGGAACTGGGAGGAAGGGAGGGACTGGGGAAACTGGAAGGGACTGGGAGGGACTGGGGGGGATTGGGGAAACTGGGAGGGATTGGGAGTACTGGGAGGTACTGAGAGGAACTGGGAGGGACTGGGGAAGCTGGGAGTACTGGGAGGGACTGGGAGTACTGGGAGGGACTGGGATGGACTGGGATGGACTGGGAGCTCCCCGGGATGCTCGTCTGCATTTACTTCATCATCCTCTTCATCTGCGGCAACTGTGAGCGCCCAGCTGGGGAAACTGGGAGCACTGGGAGGGACTGGGGGAACTGGGAGGAACTGGGAGGGACTGGGAGCACTGGGAGGGACTGGGATGGACTGGGATGGACTGGGATGGACTGGGAGCTCCCCCGGATGCTCGTGTGCGTTTACTTCATCATCCTCTTCATCTGCGGCAACTGTGAGCGCCCAGCTGGGGAGACTGGGAACACTGGGAGGGACTGGGAGGGACTGGGAGGGACTCGGGGAACTGGGAGGAAGGGAGGGACTGGGGAAACTGGAAGGGACTGGGAGGGACTGGGAGCACTGGGAAGGACTGGGGGGAACTGGGAACATACTGGGAGCGTACTGGGAAGATACTGGGAGGATACTGGGAGCACTGAGATATACTGGGAGCATACTGGGAACATACTGGGATATACTGGGGGATACCCAGAGCATACTGGGGGATACTGGGCCATACTGGGCCATACTGGGAGCACACTGGGATCACTGGGATCACTGGGAGCATACTGGGATATACTGGGAGCATACTGGGCCATACTGGGATATACTGGGAGCACACTGGGAGCGCTGGGAGCATACTGGGAGCACACTGGGAGCACTGGGAACATACTGGGCCATACTGGGATATACTGGGAGCACTGGTGCCCCTCCCCCCTCAGACATCCTCCTCAACGTCTTCCTGGCCATCGCCGTGGACAACCTGGCCGACGGTGACAACATCAACTCGGGGGGGGACAAAAAGTGAGACCCCTCCCCAAACCCCCAAACCCCCGAGACCCCCGAGACCCCCATCCCCTGGGACCCCCGGGACCCCTTTTGGGAGAGTCCGACCCCTGAGACCCCTGGGATCTCTTTTGGGCTCGATGGGGAGGGGTCCCCAATACCTGAGACCCCCGAGACCCCTTTTGGGGGTGATGGGGAGGGGTCCCCCCAATCCCTGGGATCCCCGAGACCCCTGTGGGAATGATGAGGAGGGGTCCCCACATCCCCTGGGACCCCTTTTGGGGTGATGGGGAGGGGTCCCCACATCCCCTGGGACCCCTTGGGGGGAAGTCTGACCCCTGATACCCCCGGGATCCCATTTGGGGGTGATGGGGAGGGGTCCCCATATCCTTGGGACCCTTTCGGGGGTGATGGGGAAGGGTCCCCCAATCCTCTGGGACACCCAGGACCTCTTTTGGGGGTGATGGGGAGGGGTCCCCCCAATCCCTGGGATCCCCGGGACCCCTGTGGGAATGATGAGGAGGGGTCCCCAATCCCCTGGGACCCCTTTTGGGGGTCTGACCCCCAGGACCCCCCAGGATCCCCTTTGGGGGTGATGGGGAGGGGTCCCCCCAATCCCTGGGACCCCTGGGACCCCTTCTGGATGGGAAGGGGCCCCCCAATCCCTGGGACCCCTTTGGGGGTGATGGGGAGGGGTCCCCACATCCTTGGGACCCCTTTTGGGGTGAAGGGGAAGGGTCCCCCAATCCTCTGGGACCTCCAGGACCCCTTTTGGGGGTGATGGGGAGGGGTCCCCAATCCCCTGGGACCCCTTTTTGGGGGTCTGACCCCCAGGACCCCCCGGGATCCCCTTTGGGGGTGATGGGGAGGGGTCCCCAATCCCCTAGGACCCCCGGGACCCCCGGGCTGAGCCCCCCCTTTGTCCCCAAACGCAGGGACAAGGCCGGGGAGGAGGGGACAGGGACAGAGAGCCAGGAGGTGGCCGTGAAGGTGAGGGGGGGTCCCGGGGGTGACAGGGATTGGGAGGGGTACTGGGGGGGTGACATTGATTTGGGGAGGGGTCCTGGGGGGTGACAGTGACTGGGGGGGTCCCGGGGGGTGACATTGATTGAGGAGGGTCCTGGGGGGTGACAGGAATTGGGAGGGGTCCTGGGGGGTGACATTGATTAGGGGGTCCCGGGGGTGACATTGATTTGGAGGGAGGGGCTGGGGGGGGTGACAGTGACTTGGGGGTCCCGGGGGGTGACATTGATTTGGGGGGGGTCCTGGGGGGTGACATTGATTAGGGGTGGTCCCGGGGGTGACAGTGACTGGGGAGGGGTCCTGGGGGGGTGACATTAATTGAGGAGGGTCCTGGGGGGTGACAGGAATTGGGAGGGGTCCTGGGGGGGTGACATTGATTTGGAGGGGGGGGGTGACAGTGACTTGGGGGTCCCGGGGGGTGACATTAATTTGGAGAGGTGACATTAATTGGGGGTGGTCCCGGGGGTGACATTGATTTGGGGGGGGTCCTGGGGGGGTGACAGGAATTGGGAAGGGTCCTGGGGGGGTGACATTGATTTGGGGGGTGACAGTGACTGGGGGGTCCCAGGGGGTGACAGTGATTTGGGGGAGTCCCGGGAGGTGACATTGATTGGGGGGGGGTCCGGGGGGGTGACATTGATTTGGGGGGGGTCCCAGGGGGTGACATTGATTACGGGGGGTCCCGGGGGTGACATTGATTTGGTGGGGGGGTCCTGGGGGGGTGACAGTGACTTGGGGGTCCTGGGAGGGTGACATTGATTTGGGGGGTGACATTGATTTGGGGGGGGGTCCCAGAGAGTGACATTGATTTGGGGAGGGGTCCTGGGGGCGTGACATTGACTGGGGGGGTCCCGGGGGGTGACATTGATTTTGGGGGGGGTCCCGGGGGGTGACAGGAATTGGGAGGGGTCCTGGGGGGGGTGACATTGATTTGGGGGGTGACAGTGACTGGGGGGTCCCGGGGGGTGACATTAATTTTGGGGGGGGGGTCCCGGGGGGTGACAGGAATTGGGAGGGGTCCCGGGGGGTGACATTGATTTGGGGGGGGTCCCAGGGAGTGACATTGATTACGGGGGGTCCCGGAGGTGACATTGATTTGGGGGGGTGACATCGATTTGGGGAGGTGACATTGATTTGGGGGGGGGTCCCGGGGGTTGACATTGATTTGGGGGGGTGACAGTGACTGGGGGGGTCCCAGGGGGTGACATTGATTTGGGGGGGGTCCCAGGGGGTGACATCGATTTGGGGAGGTGACATTGATTTGGGGGGGGTCCCAGGGGGTGACATCGATTTGGGGGGGTGACAGTGACTGGGGGGTCCTCACCCCCCTCCCCCTGCCCAGGTCGAGGGGGATCCGCAGGAGGAAGAGGAGGAGGAGGAGGAAGAGGGGGAGGAAGGTGAGTGTGACCTGCCTGGGGGACATTGGGGACAGTGGGGACACTGGGGGGTGGCAGTGCCTGGGGTGGGGGTCCCTGGGGAGGTGACAATGACAGATGGGGACCCTGGAGGTGGGGGAAGGTGACACGGGGGTCCCCAAAGGTGGGGAGGTGACACGGGGGGACCCTGGGGAGGTGACAGTGGCCGGACACGGGGGGAGGTGACACGGGGGGAGGTGACACGGGGGTCCCTGGAGGGGGGGGGGAATGTGACACAGGGGTCCCCAGAGGGGAGGTGACACGGGGGTCCCCAAAGGTGGGGAGGTGACACGGGGGTCCCTGGGGAGGTGACAGTGGCCGGACACGGGGGGAGGTGACATGAATGTCCCCTGCAGGTGACACGGGGGTTCCCAAAGGTGGGGAGGTGACACGGGGGTCCCTGGGGAGGTGACAGTGGCTGGACACAGGGAATGTGACACGGGGATTCCTTGGAGGGGGGAGGTGACACAGGGGTCCCTGGGGAGGTGACAATGGCCGGACACGGGGGGAGGTGACACAGGGACCCCAGAGGTGGGGGAGGTGACACGGGGGTCCCTGGGGAGGGGGAGGTGACACGGAGGGAGGTGACACGGGGGTCCCTGAGGATGTGACACAGGGACACTGAAGGGGGGATGTGACACGAGGGTCCCCGCAGGTGACACGTGGGTCCCTGGGGAAGGGGAGGTGACACAGGTGACACGGGGGTCCCCAGAGGGGGGGATGTGACACGGGGGTCCCCACAGGTGACACGGGGACACTGAAGGGGGGGAAGTGATGCAGGGAGGTGACACGGGGTCCCTGGGGAGGTGACACGAGGGTCCCTGGGGAAGGGGAGGTGACACGGGGAGGTGACACAGGTGACAGAGGTGACACGGGTGTCCCTGGGGAAGGGGGGGTGACACGGGGAGGTGACACGGGGAGGTGACACGGGGAGGTGACACGGGGAGGTGACACGGGTGACACGGGTGTCCCTGGGGAAGGGGGGGTGACACGAGGAGGTGACACGGGGAGGTGACACAGGTGACACGGGTGACACGGGTGTCCCTGGGGAAGGGGGGGTGACACGGGGAGGTGACACGGGGAGGTGACACGGGGAGGTGACACGGGGTCCCCGCAGGTGACGAGGAGCCCGGGGGGGACAGGGACAGCCTGGGCAGGGCCCGCCTGGAGTCGCTGGAGGAGCCCCCCAAGACCAAGGTGACCCCGATCCCCGAGGGCAGCGCCTTCTTCGTGCTGAGCAGCACCAACCCGTGAGAGACTGGGAACGGGGGACTGGGGGGACTGGGAGGGACTGGGATGGACTGGGATGGGAGCAGCACCAACCCGTGAGAGACTGGGAACGGGGGACTGGGGGGACTGGGAGGAACTGGGGGGACTGGGGGAACTGGGGGGACTGGGATGGACTGGGAGGGACTGGGGGAACTGGGAGGGACTGGGATGGGAACAGCACCAACCCGTGAGAGACTGGGAACTGGGGAACTGGGGGGACTGGGAGGGACTGGGATGGACTGGGATGGGAACAGCACCAACCCGTGAGAGACTGGGAATGGGGAACTGGGGGGACTGGGGGGACTGGGGGAACTGGGAGGGACTGGGGAAACTGGGGGGACTGGAACTGGGGAAACTGGGATGGACTGGGGAAACTGGGGGGACTGGGAGGGACTGGGGGGACTGGGAGGGACTGGAACTGGGGAAACTGGGAGGGACTGGGATGGGAACAACACCAACCCGTGAGAGACTGGGAACTGGGGGGACTGGGGGAACTGGGGGGGGACTGGGGAAACTGGGGAAACTGGGGGGACTGGGAGGGACTGGGAGGGACTGGGATGAGAACAGCACCAACCCGTGAGAGACTGGGAGGAACTGGGAGGGACTGGGGGAACTGGGAGCAGTAGGGAACTGAGAGCACTGGGGGAACTGGAATGGACTGGCACGGACTGGGGGGACTGGGGAGAATGGGGGGACTGGGATGGACTGGGAGCACTGGGGACTGGGAGTGCTGGAGGCACTGGGAGTACTGGGATGAACTGGGGGAACTGGAAGGGACTGGGGTAACTGGGATGGACTGGGAGCACTGGGAGCTCTGGGACTGAGAGCATTGGGATGAACTGGGATGTACTGGGGTGTACTGGGACGAACTGGGAGCACTGGGGGACTGGGATGGACTGGGATGAACTGGGAAGCACTGGGATGTACTAGGATGAACTGGGATGTACTGGTATGTACTGGGCTGTACTGGGATGAACTAGGCTGTAGTGGGATGGACTGGGCTGAACTGGGCTGAACTGGGCTGAACTGGGATGGACTGGGATTGGAGATACAAACTGGGAGAACTGGTCTGTACTGGTCTGAACTGGTCTGTACTGATCTGAACTGGTCTGAATTGGTCTATACTGGTCTGTACTGGTCTATACTGGTCTGAACTGTTCTGTACTGGTCAGTACTGGTATGAACTGGGCTGTACTGGTATGAACTGGGATTGGAGATACAAACTGGGAGAACTGGTCTGTACTGGTCTGAACTGGTTTGTACTGGTCTGTACTGATCTGTACTGGTCTGAACTGCTCTGTACTGGCCTGTACTGGTGTGTACTGGTCTATACTGGTCTGTACTGGTCCGTACTGGTCTGAACTGGTCCATACTGGTCCCTGTCCCCCACAGGCTGCGGGTGAAGTGCCACGCGCTGATCAACCACCACATCTTCACCAACCTCATCCTCGTCTTCATCATCCTCAGCAGCATCTCCCTGGCAGCCGAGGACCCCGTGCGGGCCCACTCACCCCGCAACCACGTACTGGGAACACTGGGCAAACTGGGAGGGACTGGGAGAGACTGGGAACCATGTACTGGGCAAACTGGGAGCCCTGGGAGGGACTGGGAACCACATACTGGGAACACTGGGCAAACTGGGAGGGACTGGGAGCACTGGGAGCACTGGTGTGTTACTGGGAGTGCTGCTGGGGGCAACTGGGAGCACTGGGAACACCGGGCAAACTGGGAGCACTGGGAGGGACTGGGAACGATGTACTGGGCAAACTGGGAACACTGGGGCAAATTGGGAGGGACTGGGCAAACTGGGAGGGACTGGGAACTGTGTACTGGGCAAACTGGGCAAATTGGAACACTGGGAGGGACTGGGAACCACGTACTGGGCAAACTGGGAGGGACTGGGCAGGATCCCATGAGGGCCCACAGCCCCCGAAACCACGTACTGGGAACACTGGGAGCACTGGGAGGGACTGGGAACCACGTACTGGGAACACTGGGAGCACTGGGAGGGACTGGGAACCACGTACTGGGCAAACTGGGAGCACTGGGAGGGACTGGGAACCACGTACTGGGCAAACTGGGAACACTGGGATGGACTGGGAGGGACTGGGAACCACGTACTGGGCAAACTGGGACCACTGGGAGGGACTGGGAGAGACTGGGAGAGACTGGGAACCACGTACTGGGCAAACTGGGACCACTGGGAGGGGCTGGGAACCACATACTGGGAACACTGGGAGCACTGGGAGGGACTGGGAGCACTGGTGTGTTACTGGGAGTGCTGCTGGGGGCAACTGGGAGCACTGGGAACACCGGGCAAACTGGGAGAACTGGGAGGGACTGGGCAGGACCCCGTGTGGGCCCACTCCCAGTACTGGGAACACTGGGATGGACTGGGAACCATGTACTGGGCAAACTGGGAGCACTGGGAGGGACTGGGAGGGACTGGGCAGGATCCCGTGCAGGCCCACAGCCCCCAGAACCACGTTCTGGGCAAACTGGGGAGCACTGGGAGCACTGGGCAAACTGGGAGGGACTGGGAGGGACTGGGCAGGATCCCATGCGGGCCCACAGCCCCCAGAACCACGTACTGGGCAAACTGGGGCAAACTGGGAGCACTGGGAGAGACTGAGAAGGACTGCAACCATGTACTGGGCAAACTGGGCACACTGGGGAGCACTGGGCAAACTGGGAACACTGGGAGGGACTGGGAGAGCTGCTGGGGGCTGCTGGGAGCACTGGGAAGGGGCCAGGCTCAGTACTGGGGGCACTGGTGTGTTACTGGGAGTACTGGGCAAACTGGGAACACTGGGAGGGACTGGGAGGGACTGGCAACCATGTACTGGGCAAACTGGGAGGGACTGGAAGCACTGGGAGCACTGGGCAAACTGGGAGGGACTGGAAGCACTGGGCAAACTGGGAGGGACTGGAAGCACTGGGAGGGACTGGGCAAACTGGGAGGGACTGGAGGCACTGGGATGCACTGGGCAAACTGGGAGGGACTGGGCAAACTGGGAGGGACTGGGCAAACTGGGAGGGACTGGGCAAACTGGGATGGACTGGGCAAACTGGGAGGGACTGGAAGCACTGGGAGCACTGGGTAAACTGGGAACACTGGGAGGGACTGGGATGCTCTGGGCAAACTGGGCAAACTGGGATGCACTGGGCAAACTGGGATGCACTGGGCAAACTGGGAGGGACTGGGGGAACTCACCCCATTAACCCCACGTGGGATCCGCTCACCCAAACTTGGGGGGCAGAAATGGGGGGAGCAAGGGGGGGTCTGGGTGGGTCTGGGGGGGTTCAGGAGTTTGGGGGTGTCAGGGGGATTTTTGGGGGTGTTTGGGGTCCCCTCATTGCCCCCTCCACCCCCCTCAGATTTTGGGGTACTTCGATTACGCCTTCACCTCCATCTTCACCGTGGAGATCCTGCTCAAGGTACGGGGGAGCCCTGGGCGTTTGGGGGCTCCTTGGGGTGTTTGGGGGTCCCGGAGCTTGGGGTTCCCGTGGGTTTTGGGGTGCCCCACAGATGACGGTGTTCAGGGGGTTCCCAGGGTTTGGAGTGGGGATTTTGGGGGTTTTTGGGGTGCCCAGGATGATTTTGGGGTGAGTTCCCATGATTTTGGGGTGCCCCACAGATGACGGTGTACGAGGGGGTTCCCAGGATGATTTTTGGGGTGCCCAGGATGATTTTTGGGGTTCCCGGGATGGTTTTTGGGGTTCCCAGGATGGTTTTTGGGGTTCCCAAGATGATTGTGGGGTTCCCAGGATGATTTTTGGGGTTCCCAGGATGGTTTTTGGGGTGAATTCCCATGATTTTGGGGTGCCCCACAGATGACGGTGTTCGGGGGGTGCCCAGGATGATTTTTGGGGTGCCCAGAATGATTTTTGGGGTTCCCAGGATTATTTTTGGGGGTCCCAGGATGGTTTTTGGGGTTCCCAAGATGATTGTGGGGTTCCCAGGATGATTTTTGGGGTTCCCAGGATGGTTTTTGGGGTGAGTTCGCATGATGTTGGGGTCCCCCACAGATGACGGTGTTCAGGGGGTTCCTGGGGTTTGGAGTGGGGATTTTGGGGGTTTTTGGGGTGCCCAGGATGATTTTGGGGTGAGTTCCCAAGGTTTTGGGGTGCCCCACAGATGACGGTGTTCGGGGTGTTCCCAGGATGATTTTTGGGGTTCCCAGGATGGTTTTGGGGTCCCCCACAGATGACGGTGTTCGGGGGGGTTCCCAGGATGGTTTTTGGGGTTCCCAGGATGATTTTTGGGGATCCCAGGATGATTTTGGGGTGAATTCCCATGGTTTTGGGGTCCCCCACAGATGACGGTGTTCGGGGGGGTTCCCAAGATGATTTTGGGGTGCCCAGGATGGGGAATTTTTGGGGTGAATTCCCATGATTTTGGGGTGCCCCACAGATGACGGTGTTCGGGGGGGTGACAGGATGATTTTTGGGGTTCCCTGGATTATTTTTGGGGTTCCCAGGATTATTTTTGGGGGTCCCAGGATGGTTTTTGGGGTTCCCAAGATGATTTTGGGGTGAGTTCCCATGATGTTGGGGTGCCCCACAGATGACGGTGTTCAGGGGGTTCCCGGGGTTTGGAGTGGGGATTTTGGGGGTTTTTGGGGTGCCCAGGATGATTTTGGGGTGAGTTCCCAAGGTTTTGGGGTCCCCCACAGATGACGGTGTTCGGGGTGTTCCCAGGATGATTTTTGGGGTTCCCAGGATTATTTTTGGGGGTCCCAGGATGGTTTTTGGGGTTCCCAGGATGATTTTGGGGTGAGTTCCCATGGGTTTGGGGTGCCCCACAGATGACGGTGTTCGGGGGGGTTCCCAGGATGGTTTTTGGGGTTCCCAGGATGATTTTTGGGGTTCCCAAGATGATTTTGGGGTTCCCAGGATGATTTTTGGGGTTCCCAGGATTATTTTTGGGGTTCCCAGGATGATTTTGGGGTGCCCAGGATGATTTTTGGGGTGCCCAGGATGGTTTTTGGGGTGAATTCCCATGGTTTTGGGGTCCCCCACAGATGACGGTGTTCAGGGGGTTCCCAGGATGATTTTTGGGATTCCCAGGATTATTTTTGGGGTTCCCAAGATGATTTTTGGGGTTCCCAGGATGATTTTTGGGGTGAGTTCCCATGGGTTTGGGGTGCCCCACAGATGACGGTGTTCGGGGGGTTCCCGGGATGGTTTTTGGGGTGCCCAGGATGATTTTGGGGTGAGTTCCCATGGGTTTGGGGTGCCCCACAGATGACGGTGTTCGGGGGGTTCCCGGGATGGTTTTTGGGGTTCCCAGGATGATTTTTGGGGTGCCCAGGATGGTTTTTGGGGTGCCCAGGATGATTTTGGGGTGAGTTCCCAGGATTTTGGGGTGCCCCACAGATGACGGTGTTCAGGGGGTTCCTGGGATGGTTTTTGGGATTCCCAGGGTGATTTTGGGGTGCCCAGGATGATTTTTGGGGTTCCCAGGATGGTTTTGGGGTGGGTTTTTGGGGTGCCCAGGATGGTTTTGGGGTCCCCCACAGATGACGGTGTTCGGAGGGGTTCCCAGGATGATTTTTGGGGTTCCCAGGGTGGTTTTGGGGTCCCCCACAGATGACAGTGTTCGGGGGGGTTCCCAGGATGATTTTTGGGGTTCCCAAGATGATTTTGGGGTTCCCAGGATGAATTTTGGGGTTCCCAGGATGGTTTTTGGGGTGAGTTCCCATGATTTTGGGGTGCCCCACAGTTGACAGTGTTCGGGGGGTGCCCAGGATGGTTTTTGGGGTTCCCAGGATGGTTTTTGGGGTGCCCAGGGTGATTTTGGGGTGAGTTCCCATGATTTTGGGGTGCCCCACAGATGACGGTGTTCAGGGGGTTCCCAGGATGGTTTTTGGGATTCCCGGCGTGATTTTGGGGTGCCCAGGATGATTTTTGGGGTGCCCAGGATGGTTTTTGGGGTGCCCAGGATGATTTCGGGGTCCCCCACAGATGATGGTGTTCGGGGGGTTCCCAGGATGGTTTTTGGGGTTCCCAGGATGATTTTGGGGTGAGTTCCCATGGGTTTGGGGTGCCCCACAGATGACGGTGTTCAGGAGGTTCCCAGGATGATTTTTGGGGTTCCCAGGATGGTTTTGGGGTCCCCCACAGAAGACGGTGTTCGAGGGGTTCCCAGGATGGTTTTTGGGGTTCCCAAGATGATTTTTGGGGTTCCCAGGATGATTTTTGGGGTGAGTTCCCATGATGTTGGGGTCCCCCACAGATGACGGTGTTCGGGGGGGTTCCCAAGATGATTTTGGGGTGCCCAGGATGGGGAATTTTTGGGGTGAATTCCCATGATTTTGGGGTGCCCCACAGATGACGGTGTTCGGGGGGGTGACAGGATGATTTTTGGGGTTCCCTGGATTATTTTTGGGGTTCCCAGGATTATTTTTGGGGGTCCCAGGATGGTTTTTGGGGTTCCCAAGATGATTTTGGGGTGAGTTCCCATGATGTTGGGGTGCCCCACAGATGACGGTGTTCAGGGGGTTCCCGGGGTTTGGAGTGGGGATTTTGGGGGTTTTTGGGGTGCCCAGGATGATTTTGGGGTGAGTTCCCAAGGTTTTGGGGTCCCCCACAGATGACGGTGTTCGGGGTGTTCCCAGGATGATTTTTGGGGTTCCCAGGATTATTTTTGGGGGTCCCAGGATGGTTTTTGGGGTTCCCAGGATGATTTTGGGGTGAGTTCCCATGGGTTTGGGGTGCCCCACAGATGACGGTGTTCGGGGGGGTTCCCAGGATGGTTTTTGGGGTTCCCAGGATGATTTTTGGGGTTCCCAAGATGATTTTGGGGTTCCCAGGATGATTTTTGGGGTTCCCAGGATTATTTTTGGGGTTCCCAGGATGATTTTGGGGTGCCCAGGATGATTTTTGGGGTGCCCAGGATGGTTTTTGGGGTGAATTCCCATGGTTTTGGGGTCCCCCACAGATGACGGTGTTCAGGGGGTTCCCAGGATGATTTTTGGGATTCCCAGGATTATTTTTGGGGTTCCCAAGATGATTTTTGGGGTTCCCAGGATGATTTTTGGGGTGAGTTCCCATGGGTTTGGGGTGCCCCACAGATGACGGTGTTCGGGGGGTTCCCGGGATGGTTTTTGGGGTGCCCAGGATGATTTTGGGGTGAGTTCCCATGGGTTTGGGGTGCCCCACAGATGACGGTGTTCGGGGGGTTCCCGGGATGGTTTTTGGGGTTCCCAGGATGATTTTTGGGGTGCCCAGGATGGTTTTTGGGGTGCCCAGGATGATTTTGGGGTGAGTTCCCAGGATTTTGGGGTGCCCCACAGATGACGGTGTTCAGGGGGTTCCTGGGATGGTTTTTGGGATTCCCAGGGTGATTTTGGGGTGCCCAGGATGATTTTTGGGGTTCCCAGGATGGTTTTGGGGTGGGTTTTTGGGGTGCCCAGGATGGTTTTGGGGTCCCCCACAGATGACGGTGTTCGGAGGGGTTCCCAGGATGATTTTTGGGGTTCCCAGGGTGGTTTTGGGGTCCCCCACAGATGACAGTGTTCGGGGGGGTTCCCAGGATGATTTTTGGGGTTCCCAAGATGATTTTGGGGTTCCCAGGATGAATTTTGGGGTTCCCAGGATGGTTTTTGGGGTGAGTTCCCATGATTTTGGGGTGCCCCACAGTTGACAGTGTTCGGGGGGTGCCCAGGATGGTTTTTGGGGTTCCCAGGATGGTTTTTGGGGTGCCCAGGGTGATTTTGGGGTGAGTTCCCATGATTTTGGGGTGCCCCACAGATGACGGTGTTCAGGGGGTTCCCAGGATGGTTTTTGGGATTCCCGGCGTGATTTTGGGGTGCCCAGGATGATTTTTGGGGTGCCCAGGATGGTTTTTGGGGTGCCCAGGATGATTTCGGGGTCCCCCACAGATGATGGTGTTCGGGGGGTTCCCAGGATGGTTTTTGGGGTTCCCAGGATGATTTTGGGGTGAGTTCCCATGGGTTTGGGGTGCCCCACAGATGACGGTGTTCAGGAGGTTCCCAGGATGATTTTTGGGGTTCCCAGGATGGTTTTGGGGTCCCCCACAGAAGACGGTGTTCGAGGGGTTCCCAGGATGGTTTTTGGGGTTCCCAAGATGATTTTTGGGGTTCCCAGGATGATTTTTGGGGTGAGTTCCCATGATGTTGGGGTCCCCCACAGATGACGGTGTTCGGGGGGGTTCCCAAGATGATTTTGGGGTGCCCAGGATGGGGAATTTTTGGGGTGAATTCCCATGATTTTGGGGTGCCCCACAGATGACGGTGTTCGGGGGGGTGACAGGATGATTTTTGGGGTTCCCTGGATTATTTTTGGGGTTCCCAGGATTATTTTTGGGGGTCCCAGGATGGTTTTTGGGGTTCCCAAGATGATTTTGGGGTGAGTTCCCATGATGTTGGGGTGCCCCACAGATGACGGTGTTCAGGGGGTTCCCGGGGTTTGGAGTGGGGATTTTGGGGGTTTTTGGGGTGCCCAGGATGATTTTGGGGTGAGTTCCCAAGGTTTTGGGGTCCCCCACAGATGACGGTGTTCGGGGTGTTCCCAGGATGATTTTTGGGGTTCCCAGGATTATTTTTGGGGGTCCCAGGATGGTTTTTGGGGTTCCCAGGATGATTTTGGGGTGAGTTCCCATGGGTTTGGGGTGCCCCACAGATGACGGTGTTCGGGGGGGTTCCCAGGATGGTTTTTGGGGTTCCCAGGATGATTTTTGGGGTTCCCAAGATGATTTTGGGGTTCCCAGGATGATTTTTGGGGTTCCCAGGATGGTTTTGGGGTTCCCAGGATGGTTTTTGGGGTTCCCAGGATGGTTTTGGGGTGGGTTTTTGGGGTGCCCAGGATGATTTCAGGGTCCCCCACAGATGATGGTGTTCGGGGGGTTCCCAGGATGATTTTTGGGGTTCCCAGGATGGTTTTGGGGTGCCCCACAGATGACGGTGTTCGGGGGGGTTCCCAGGATGATTTTGGGGTGCCCAGGATGGTTTTTGGGGTGAATTCCCATGATTTTGGGGTCCCCCACAGATGATGGTGTTCGGCGGGTTCCCGGGATGGTTTTTGGGATTCCCAGGGTGATTTTGGGGTTCCCAGGATGGTTTTTGGGGTGCCCTGGATGATTTTGGGGTCCCCCACAGATGATGGTGTTCGGGGGGTTC
Source organism: Zonotrichia albicollis (assembly GCF_047830755.1). Classification (NCBI taxonomy): domain Eukaryota; kingdom Metazoa; phylum Chordata; class Aves; order Passeriformes; family Passerellidae; genus Zonotrichia; species Zonotrichia albicollis. The sequence goes on from NC_133852.1 coordinate 749,595, forward strand.
CCAGGATGGTTATGGGGTGGGTTTTTGGGGTTTTTGGGGTGAATTCCCAGGATGGTTTTTGGGGTGAATTCCCATGATGTTGGGGTCCCCCACAGATGACGGTGTTCAGGGGGGTCCTGGGATGATTTTTGGGGTTCCCAGGATGATTTTGGGGTGAGTTCTCAAGGTTTTGGGGTGCCCCACAGATGACGGTGTTCGGGGTGTTCCCAGGATGATTTTTGGGGTTCCCAGGATGATTTTTGGGGTGCCCAGGATGGTTTTTGGGGTGCCCAGGATGATTTTGGGGTGAGTTCCCAAGGTTTTGGGGTGCCCCACAGATGACGGTGTTCAGGGGGTTCCCGGGATGATTTTTGGGGTTCCCAGGATGATTTTGGGGTGAGTTCCCAGGATTTTGGGGTGCCCCACAGATGACGGTGTTCAGGGGGTTCCTGGGATGGTTTTTGGGATTCCCAGGGTGATTTTGGGGTGCCCAGGATGATTTTTGGGGTTCCCAGGATGGTTTTGGGGTGGGTTTTTGGGGTGCCCAGGATGGTTTTGGGGTCCCCCACAGATGACGGTGTTCGGAGGGGTTCCCAGGATGATTTTTGGGGTTCCCAGGGTGGTTTTGGGGTCCCCCACAGATGACAGTGTTCGGGGGGGTTCCCAGGATGGTTTTTGGGGTTCCCAGGATTATTTTTGGGGGTTCCCGGGATGATTTTTGGGGTTCCCAGGATGATTTTGGGGTGAGTTCCCTTGGTTTTGGGGTCCCCCACAGATGACGGTGTTCAGGGGGGCTCCCAGGATGGTTTTTGAGGTTCTCAAGATGATTTTTGGGGTTCCCAGGATGGTTTTTGGGGTGCCCAGGATGATTTCGGGGTCCCCCACAGATGACGGTGTTCGGGGGGGTTCCCAGGATGGTTTTTGGGGTTCCCTGGATGATTTTGGGGTGAATTCCCATGGTTTTGGGGTGCCCCACAGATGACAGTGTTTGGTTTTTGGGGTCCCCCACAGATGACGGTGTTTGGGGGGGTTCCCAGGATGGTTTTTGGGGTGCCCAGGATGATTTTTGGAGTTCCCAGGATTTTGGGGTCCCCCACAGATGACGGTGTTCGGCGGGTTCCTGCACAAGGGCTCCTTCCTGCGGAACTGGTTCAACCTCCTGGACGTGCTGGTGGTCGGCGTGTCCCTCATCTCCTTCGGCATGCAGTGAGCAACTGGGCAAACTGGGAGCACTGGGAGAGCCAATGGGGGCAACTGGGAGCACTGGGAGAGCCAATGGGGACAACTGGGAGCACTGGGAGCAACTGGGAGCACCTCTGGGGGCAACTGGGAGCACTGGGAGAGCCAATGGGGGCAACTGGGAGCACCTCTGGGGGCAACTGGGAGCACTGGGAGGGGCCAGGCTCAACACTGGGAGCACTGGGAGAGGACAAGGAACCTCACTGGGAGCACTGCTGGGGACAACTGGGAACACTGGGAGCAACTGGGAGAGCTGCTGGGGGCAACTGGGAGCAACTGGTGTGTTACTGGTGCCTTACTGGGAGCACTGGTGCGTTACTGGGAGCACTGGTGTGTTACTGGGAGCACTGGTGTGTTACTGGTGTGTTACTGGTGCCTTACTGGGAGCACTGGTGTGTGTGTTACTGGTGCCTTACTGGTGTGTTACTGGGAGCACTGATGTGTTACTGGGAGCACTGGTGTGTTACTGGGAGCACTGGTGTGTGTGTTACTGGTGCCTTACTGATGTGTTACTGGGAGCACTGGTGTGTTACTGGGAGCACTGGTGTGTTACTGGGAGCACTGGTGTGTGTGTTACTGGTGTGTTACTGGTGTGTTACTGGTGTGTTACTGGTGTGTTACTGGGAGCACTGGTGTGTTACTGGTGCCTTACTGGTGTGTTACTGGTGCCTTACTGGGAGCACTCGTGTGTTACTGGGAGCACTAGTGTGTTACTGGTGTGTTACTGGGAGCACTGGTGTGTGTGTTACTGGTGCCTTACTGGTGTGTTACTGGGAGCATTGGTGTGTTAGTGGTGTGTTACTGGGAGCACTGGTGTGTTACTGGTGCCTTACTGGCAGCACTGGTGCCTTACTGGGAGCACTGGTGTGTTACTGGTATGTAACTGGGAGCCCTGTGAGCCCTTACTGGGAGGACTGGGGTGTTACTGGTGTTCCTAGGAGCACTGGTGCCTTACTGGGAGCACTGGTGTGTTACTGGTGTGTTACCGGTGTGTTACTGGTGTGTTACTGGGAGCGCTGTGAGCCCTTACTGGGAGCACTGGGAGCCCTGGTGCCTTACTGGGAGCACTGGTGTGTTACTGGTGTGTTACTGGGAGCACTGTGAGCCCTTACTGGGAGCACTGGGAGCCCTGGTGCCTTACTGGGAGCACTGGTGTTACTGGTGTGTTCCTGGGAGCACTGTGAGCCCTTACTGGTGCCTTACTGGGAGCACTGATGTGTTAGTGGGAGCACTGGTGTGTCACTGGTGTGTTACTGCTGCCTTACTGGGAGCACTGGTGTGTTACTGGGAACACTGATGTGTTACTGGGAGCACTGGTGTGTCACTGGTGTGTTACTGGTGCCTTACTGGGAGCACTGGTGTGTGTGTTACTGGTGCCTTACTGGTTGTGTTACTGGGAGCACTGGTGTTACTGGTGTGTTCCTGGGAGCACTGTGAGCCCTTACTGGTGCCTTACTGGGAGCACTGGTTTCCCCGGCAGCTCCAGCGCCATCTCGGTGGTGAAGATCCTGCGGGTGCTGCGCGTGCTGCGGCCCCTGAGAGCCATCAACAGGGCCAAGGGGCTCAAGGTGGGAACTGGGGCAACTGGGAGGGACTGGGAACAAACTGGGGCAACTGGGAACAAACTGGGGGAACTGGGAGGGACTGGGAACAAACTGGGGGAACTGGGAGGGACTGGGATGGACTGGGAACAAACTGGGAAGGACTGGGAGCACTAGGATGGACTGGGAGCACTGCGGCCCCTGAGAGCCATCAACCAGGCCAAGGGGCTCAAGGTAGGAATTGAGAGAGACTGGGATGGACTGGGATGGACTGGGGGGAACTGGGAGTGGCACTGGGATAGACTGGGATGGATTGGGAAGCACTGGGAGGGACTGGGAGCTGTCCCTCTCCCCCTGCCCTTGTGTCCCTGTCCCTGTTCCTGTCCCCAGCATGTGGTGCAGTGCGTGTTCATGGCCATGCCCTGGTGACCCTGTCCCTGTCCCCATACCCTGGTGACACTGCTGTCCCCGTTGTGTCCCCAGCATGTGGTGCAGTGCGTGTTCATGGCCATGCCCTGGTGACCCTGTCCCTGTCCCTGTCCCCAGCACGTGGTGCAGTGTGTGTTCGTGGCCATGCCCTGGTGACACAGTTGTCCCTGTCCCCATGCCCTGGTGACACTGCTGTCCCTGTCCATGCCCTGGTGACCCTGTCCCTGTCCCTGTCCCTGGTGACCCTGTCCCCGTTGTGTCCCCAGCACGTGGTGCAGTGCGTGTTCGTGGCCATGCCCTGGTGACACAGCTGTCCCTGTCCCTGGTGACCCTGCTGTCCCCGTTGTGTCCCCAGCACGTGGTGCAGTGCGTGTTCATGGCCATGCCCTGGTGACACTGTCCCTGTCCCTGTCCCCATGCCCTGGTGACCCTGTCCCTGTCCATGCCCTGGTGACCCTGCTGTCCCCGTTGTGTCCCCAGCACGTGGTGCAGTGCGTGTTCGTGGCCATCCGCACCATCGGTAACATCATGATCGTCACCACGCTGCTGCAGTTCATGTTCGCCTGCATCGGGGTGCAGCTCTTCAAGGTGACCCCGCTGTCCCCAAACGCCCTCTGAGGGGTCCCCAACCCCATTGAGGGGTCTCCAAACCCATTGAGGGGTCTCCAAACCCCATTGAGGGGTCCCCAAACCCCTCTGAGGGGTCCCCAAACCCCCAGGGGCTGAGGGACCCCCCGATCCCCCCAGGGCAAGTTCTACAGCTGCACCGACGAGGCCAAGCACACACCGGGAGAGTGCAAGTGAGCACCACCCCAAAACTGACCCTGCACCCCAAAAATGACCCTGCACACCAAAAACAACCCCACACCCCAAAAATGACGCTACACACCAAAAACAACCCTGCATCCAAAAATGACCCCGCACCCCAAACTGAGCCCACACCCCAAAAACCACCCCAAACCCCAAAACTGACCCTGCTCCCCAAAACCACCCTGCACCCCAAAAACAACCCCGCATCCCAAAAACCACCCCAAACCCCAAAACTGACCCCTCACCCCAAAAATGACTCTGCACCCCAAACTGAGCCCACACCTCAAAAATGACCCCACACCCCAAAAACCACCCTGCACCCCAAAAATGACCCTGCACCCCAAAACCGACCCTGCACCCCAAAAACCACGCTACTGTCCCCATGTCCCCACCCCAGGGGACATTCCTGGTGTACAAGGACAGGGATGTGTCCCACCCCTCAGTGGTGGCAGTGTCCCCATGTCCCCAATGCAGGGGGACATTCCTGGTGTACAAGGACGGGGACATGTCCCACCCCTCAGTGGTGGCAGTGTCCATGTCCACTGTCCCAATGTCCCCACCCCAGGGGGACATTCCTGGTGTACAAGGACGGGGACATGTCCCACCCCTCAGTGGTGGCAGTGTCCCCATGTCCCCACCCCAGGGGGACATTCCTGGTGTACAAGGACGGGGACATGATCCACCCCTCAGTGGTGGCAGTGTCTCCATGTCCCCACCCCTGGGGACATTCCTGGTGTACAAGGACGGGGACATGATCCACCCCTCAGTGGTGGCAGTGTCCCCATGTCCCCAATCCAGGGGGACATTCCTGGTGTACAAGGACGGGGACGTGTCCCACCCCTCAGTGGTGGCAGTGTCCATGTCCACTGTCCCCATGTCCCCACCCCAGGGGGACATTCCTGGTGTACAAGGACAGGGACGTGTCCCACCCCTTGGTGGTGGCAATGTCCCCATGTCCCCAATGCAGGGGGACATTCCTGGTGTACAAGGACGGGGACGTGTCCCACCCCTCAGTGGTGGCAGTGTCCCCATGTCCCCACCCCAGGGGGACATTCCTGGTGTACAAGGACGGGGACGTGTCCCACCCCTCAGTGGTGGCAGTGTCCCCATGTCCCCAATGCAGGGGGACATTCCTGGTGTACAAGGACGGGGACGTGTCCCACCCCTCGGTCCGGGAGCGCCTCTGGCTCAACAGTGACTTCAACTTCGACAACGTCCTGGCGGGGATGATGGCGCTGTTCACCGTGTCCACCTTCGAGGGGTGGCCCGCGTGAGTCCCCGGGGGTGGGCGGGCACGGGGACACTGCCACCCCCTTGGGGACACCCCCAGCACCGTGTGTCCCCACCCCGTCCCCAGGCTGCTGTACAAGGCCATCGATGCCAACGCCGAGAACCAGGGGCCCATCTACAACTACCGGGTGGAGATCTCCATCTTCTTCATCGTCTACATCATCGTCATCGCCTTCTTCATGATGAACATTTTCGTGGGCTTTGTCATCATCACCTTCCGCGCGCAGGGCGAGAGCGAGTACCGCAACTGCGAGCTGGACAAGAACCAGGTCTGGGGACAGGCTGGCCGTGGTCCTGTGGTGTCCCCATGGCTCTGTGGTGTCTCCTTGTCCCCTTGGCTCTGTGGTGTCCCCATGGCCCTGTGGTGTCCCCTTGGCTCTGTGGTGTCCCCTTGTCCTCATGGCCCTGTGGTGTCCCCATGGCCCTGTGGTGTCTCCTTGGCTCTGTGGTGTCCCCTTGTCCTCATGGCCCTGTGGTGTCCCCTTGTCCCCATGGCTCTGTGGCGTCCCCATGGCCCTGCTGTGTCCCCATGGCTCTGCGGTGTCCCCATGGCCCTGTGGTGTCCCCATGGCTCTGTGGTGTCCCCTTGGCTCTACAGTGTCCCCTTGGCCCTGTGGTGTCCTCATGACTCTGCGATGTCCCCATGGCTCTGCAGTGTCCCCTTGGCCCTTTGGTGTCCCCTTATCTCCATGGCCCTGTGGTGTCCCCATGACTGTGCTGTCCCCATGGGCCTGCACTGTCCCCTTGGCTCTGTGATGTCCCCATTGACCTGCCATGTCCCCATTGACCTGCCGTGTCCCCATGGCTCTGCAGTGTCCCCTTGTCCCCATGGCCCTGTGTGTCCCCATGGCCTTGTGGTGTCCCCTTGTCTCTGTGATGTCCTCTTGTCTCTATGCCCCTGCCGTGTCCCCTTGGCTCTGCAATGTCCCCATGGCCCTGTGCTGTCCCCATGGCCCTGCTGTGTCCCCATGCCCCTGCAGTGTCCCCTTGTCCCCATGGACCTGCCGTGTCCCCATGGCTCTGTGGTGTCCCCATGGCCCTGCTGTGTTCCCATGCCCCTGCAGTGTCCTCTTGTCCCCATGTCCCTGGGGTGTCCCCATGGCCCTGCAGAGTCCCATGTCCCCATGCCATCTCCATGTTCCCACATGTGCATGGGCAGTGGGGTGGACATGTCCCCATGCTGTCCCCATGTCCCCACAGCGGCAGTGTGTGGAGTGGCAGTGAGGTGGCCATGTCCCCACCCTGTCCCCACACTGTCCCCATGTTCCCACAGCAGCAATGTGTGGGATGGCTGTGGGGTGGCCGTGTCCTCACACTGTCCCACACTGTCCCCATGTTGTCCCCCAGCAGCAGTGCATGGGATGGCAGTGGAGTGGCCATGTCCCCACCCTCTCCCCACCCTGTCCCCACACTGTCCCCTCACTGTCCCCATGTTGTCCCCTCAGCGCCAGTGTGTGGAGTACGCTCTGAAGGCGCAGCCCCTGCACTGCTACATTCCCAAGAACCGCACCCAGTACCGTGTGTGGGCCATGGTCATGGGGTGGCCGTGTCCCCTCACTGTCCCCACACTGTCCCCACACTGTCCCCACCCTGTCCCTCACTGTCCCCACCCTGTCCCCAGCGCCAGTGTGTGGAGTACGCTCTGAAGGCGCAGCCCCTGCGCCGTTACATCCCCAAGAACCGCACCCAGTACCGCGTGTGGGCCATGGTCATGGGGTGGCCGTGTCCCCTCACTGTCCCCACCCTGTCCCACACTGTCCCCATGTTGTCCCCTCAGCGCCAGTGTGTGGAGTACGCTCTGAAGGCGCAGCCCCTGCGCCGCTACATCCCCAAGAACCGCACCCAGTACCACATGTGGGCCATGGTTGTGGGGTGGCCGTGTCCCCTCACTGTCCCCACCCTGTCCCACACTGTCCCCACCCTGTCCCTCACTGTCCCCACGTTGTCCCCAGCGCCAGTGTGTGGAGTACGCTCTAAAGGCGCAGCCCCTGCGCCGCTACATCCCCAAGAACCGCACCCAGTACCGCGTGTGGGCCATGGTCGTGGGGTGGCTGTGTCCCCTCACTGTCCCCACCCTGTCCCACCCTGTCCCTCACTGTCCCCACACTGTCCCCCCAGCGCCAGTGCGTGGAGTACGCTCTGAAGGCGCAGCCCCTGCGCCGCTACATCCCCAAGAACCGCACCCAGTACCGCGTGTGGGCCATGGTCGTGGGGTGGCTGTGTCCCCTCACTGTCCCCACACTGTCCCCTCACTGTCCCCGCGTTGTCCCCTCACTGTCCCCACACTGTCCCCTCACTGTCCCCACGTTGTCCCCAGCGCCAGTGTGTGGAGTACGCTCTGAAGGCGCAGCCTCTGCGCCGTTACATCCCCAAGAACCGCACCCAGTACCACGTGTGGGCCATGGTCATGGGGTGGCCGTGTCCCCTCACTGTCCCCACCCTGTCCCCTCACTGTCCCCACACTGTCCCCCCAGCGCCAGTGTGTGGAGTACGCTCTAAAGGCGCAGCCTCTGCGCCGTTACATCCCCAAGAACCGCACCCAGTACCGCGTGTGGGCCATGGTCAACTCCACGGCCTTCGAGTACATCATGTTCGTCCTCATCCTCCTCAACACCATCGCCCTGGCCGTGCAGGTGAGGGGGGGACACGCCTGGGGGACACAGGGGGGACATGGAGGGGACAGTGCCAGACCCCCGTGTGTCCCCTCACAGCACTACGAGCAGTCCAAGCCCTTCAACTACGTGATGGACCTGCTCAACATGGTGTTCACGGGGCTCTTCACCGTGGAGATGGTGCTCAAGATCATCGCCTTCAAACCGCGGGTACGGCACAAGGGGGGTGACAAGGGGGTGACACAAGGGAGGGTGACACAATGGCGTCCTCACCACCTGCCACCCCACCCCAGCATTACTTCTGCGACGCCTGGAACACCTTTGATGCCCTCATCGTGGTGGGCAGCGTGGTGGACATCGCCGTCACCGAGGTCAACGTGAGTTGCTCTCCTTGTCCCTCCTGGTTCAGGGTGGGTTGGTGTTTTGGGGTGGTTCTGGATGTCTGGGTCTCCTCCTGGTCGATGTCCTCATGTCTGTCTGTCTGTCTCAATCATCTCTGTCACTTCCATCTCCATAATTTCCATTATCTCCATAATTTTCATCTTGATCATCTCCATAATTTTCATCTCAATCATCTCTATCATCTCCATCTCCATCATCTCCATCATCTCCATCATCTCCATCTCCATTATCTCCGTCATCTCTGCTCCATCATCTCCACTCCATCATCTCCATCATCTCCATCATCTCCATAATTTCCACTCCATCATCTCCATCATTTCCACTCCGTCATTCCCATCATCTCCATCACCTCCATCTCCACTCCATCATCTCCATCGTTTCCATCTCCATCGTCTCCATCTCCATCATCTCCATCATCTCCATCACCTCCATGATTTCCATCTCCATCACCTTCATAATTTCAATCTCCATCATCTCCATAATTTCCATCATCTCCATTTCCATCATCTCCACCATCTCCATCACCTCCATGGTCCCACCTGCCTCTCACAGAACGGGGGCCACGTTGGTGAGGTATGGGGACCTGTCCCTACCTGGGGGCTCTTTTGGGGGGTCTGCTCAGGTATTTTTGGGGTTCCCCTGACCCCCTGTCCCCGCAGAGCTCCGAGGACTCCTCCCGCATCTCCATCACCTTCTTCCGCCTCTTCCGCGTCATGCGCCTGGTCAAGCTGCTCTCCAAGGGCGAGGGCATCCGCACCCTGCTCTGGACCTTCGTCAAATCCTTCCAGGTGGGGCGGGGGGCACCTGCGGGGGGACACAGGTGAGGGGGGACACGGAGGGGACACCCCCTGACCCCCGCTCCGTCCCCAGGCCCTGCCCTACGTCGCGCTGCTCATCGCCATGATCTTCTTCATCTATGCTGTCATTGGGATGCAGGTGAGGGGTCGTGAGGGGTCCTGGGGCAGATGGGGGCTCTGGGGGCAGGTGAGGGGGCAGGTGAGGGGTGTGGGACAGGTGAGGGGGTCTGGGGCAGGTGAGGGGGTAGGTGAGGGGTGTGGGACAGGTGAGGGGTCTGGGGGGTGTGAGGGGATCTGGGGCAGGTGAGGGGTGTGGGGGCAGGTGAGGGGCTCTGGGGGCAGGTGAGGGCTCTGGGGCAGGTGAGGGGGCAGGTGAGGAGACAGGTGAGGGGTCTGGGGGGCAGGTGAGGGGTCTGGGGGCAGGTGAGGGGGCTCTGCAGGCAGGTGAAGGGTCTGGGGGCAGGTGAGGGGGCAGGTGAGGGGTCTGGGGGCAGGTGAGGGGTCTGGGGCAGGTGAGGGGTCTGGGGCAGGTGAGGGGGCAGGGGCAGGTGAGGGGGCTCTGCAGGCAGGTGAGCGGGTTCTGCAGGCAGGTGAGGGGTCTGGGGCAGGTGAGGGGTGTGAAGGCAGATGAGGAGGCTCTGAGGGCAGGTGAGGGGTCTGGGGGCAGGTGAAGGGTCTGGGGGCAGGTGAGGGGTCCTGGGGCAGGTGAGGGGTCTGGGGCAGGTGAGGGGGCTCTGCAGGCAGGTGAAGGGTCTGGGGGCAGGTGAGGGGGCAGGTGAGGGGTCTGGGGGCAGGTGAGGGGTCTGGGGGGTGTGAGGGGGTCTGAGGCAGGTGAGGGGTCTGGGGCAGGTGAGGGGTCTGGGGGGTGTGAGGGGGTCTGAGGCAGGTGAGGGGTTTGGGGCAGGTGAGGGGTCTGGGGCAGGTGAGGGGGCAAGGGCAGGTGAGGGGGTTCTGCAGGCAGGTGAGGGGTCTGGGGCAGGTGAGGGGGCAAGGGCGGGTGAGGGGTCTGGGGGCAGGTGAGGGGTGTGAAGGCAGATGAGGGGATCTGGGGGCAGGTGAAGGACCTGGGGCAGGTGAGGGGGTTTAGGGGCAGGTGAGGGGTGTGGGGCAGGTGAGGGGTCTGGGGGGTGTGAGGGGTCTGAGGCAGGTGAGGGGTCTGGGGCAGGTGAGGGGTCCTGGGGCAGGTGAGGGGTCTGGGGCAGGTGAGGGGGCTCTGCAGGCAGGTGAAGGGTCTGGGGGCAGGTGAGGGGTGTGAAGGCAGATGAGGAGGCTCTGAGGGCAGGTGAGGGGTCTGGGGGCAGGTGAAGGACCTGGGGCAGGTGAGGGGGTTTAGGGGCAGGTGAGGAGGTGTGGGGGCTGATGAGGGGATCTGGGGGCAGGTGAAGGACCTGGGGCATATGAGGGGGTTTAGGGGCAGGTGAGGGGCTCTGGGGCAGGTGAGGGACCTGGGGCAGGTGAGAGGGCAGGTGAGAGGTCTGGGGCAGGTGAGAGGGCAGGTGAGGGGCTCTGGGGCAGGTGAGGGACCTGGGGCAGGTGAGAGGGCAGGTGAGAGGTCTGGGGCAGGTGAGGGACCTGGGGCAGATGAGGGGGTGTGGGGACAGGTGAGGGGCTGTGGGGACAGGTGAGGGATTTGGAGGGGCTCTGGGGGGCAGGTGAGGGGTGTGGGGAGGGGTCTCCTGTGAGCCCCCAGCCCCCTGTGTCCCCCCCAGACCTTCGGGAAGGTGGCACTGCAGGACGGGACCCAGATCAACCGCAACAACAACTTCCAGACCTTCCCCCAGGCCGTGCTGCTGCTCTTCAGGTGGGGAGGGGGCTCTGAGGGGTCTGGGGGCTTCAAGGCGGGTCCTGGGGGGGTTCTGGGGGGTGTTTGGGGGAGTCTGAGGGATTCTGGGGGGGTTCTAGAGGGGTTCTGGGGCACCTGGGGTCTCTGGGCTTTTCGTGGGACTTTGGAGCTTCCTCTCAGTGAATCATGGAGGGGAGTACAGGTGTGTCACAGGGGTACAGGTGTGTCACAGGGGTACAGGTGTGTCCTGTGAGAATACAGGTGTGTCACAGGGGTACAGGTGTGCCATGGGGATACAGATGTACCATGGGGGTACAGGTGTATCACAGGTGTACAGGTGTGTCCCCTGAGAGTGCAGGTGTGTCCTGTGAGAGTACAGATGTCCTGTGGGAGGGTACAGGTGTGTCCCATGAGGGTACAGGTGTGTCCCAGGGGTACAGGTGTGTCCTGTGGGAGGGTACAGGTGTGTCCCAGTTGTACAGGTGTGTCCCAGGGGTACAGGTGTGCCCCAGGTGTACAGGTGTGTACCTGGCGTTCAGGTGTGCCGCGGGGGAGGCCTGGCAGGAGATCATGCTGGCCAGCCTGCCGGGCAAGGTACAGGTGTGTCCCATGAGGGTACAGGTGTCCCCCAGGGGTACAGGTGTGTCCCAGGGGTACAGGTGTTCCCTACGGGTACAGGTGTGTCCCAGGGGTACAGGTGTGTCCCGTGGGAGGGTACAGGTGTGTACCTGGCGTTCAGGTGTGCCACGGGAGAGGCCTGGCAGGAGATCATGCTGGCCAGCCTGCCAGGCAAGGTACAGGTGTCCCCCAGGGGTACAGGTGTGTCCCAGGTGTACAGGTGTCCCCTAAGGGTACAGGTGTCCCCCAGGGGTACAGGTGTGTCCCAGGGGTACAGGTGTGTCCCGTGGGAGGGTACAGGTGTGTACCTGGCATTCAGGTGTGCCACGGGGGAGGCCTGGCAGGAGATCATGCTGGCCAGCCTGCCGGGCAAGCGCTGCGACCCCGAGTCGGACGCGGGCCCGGGCGAGGAGTTCACCTGCGGCAGCAACTTCGCCATCGCCTACTTCATCAGCTTCTTCATGCTCTGTGCCTTCCTGGTGAGCCACGGGGCCCTGCCCCACTGCCCCACACCCCTCACGCCCCCCAGGACCCCCGTGAGCATCCTGACTTCCCCCCGGACCCCTCCCCAGATCATCAACCTGTTTGTGGCCGTCATCATGGACAACTTCGATTACCTGACCCGCGACTGGTCCATCCTGGGCCCGCACCACCTGGATGAGTTCAAGCGCGTGTGGTCCGAGTACGACCCTGCAGCCAAGTGTGTGACTGTCCCCTTGTCCCCAGCTGGGCGGGGCCAGGTGTGCTGGTCACCTGTGACCTCCTGTGTCCCCTCCCCTGCCCAGGGGTCGCATCAAGCACCTGGACGTGGTGACGCTGCTGCGGCGGATCCAGCCCCCGCTGGGATTTGGGAAGCTCTGCCCACACCGCGTGGCCTGCAAGGTTTGGGTGTTGTCAGTTCCTCCTTTTTCTTTTAATTACGGACTTGCAGCATTTCTAGAAGTGCATATTCAAATAAATTAACATTAGGACATGTTCATATATTTCATTCAGAACCCATTTGTCTTTTCCCCGAATCACATCGGGGTCACCAATGGTTGTCTTTTCCCCGAATCACGTCAGGATCACCAATCTTTAGTAATTGTCTCATCTGCAACTCTATAGGGGATAAGATTGCATTCTATACCACCTTCATTTACCCATACTGTATCCCCCTACAATTCCCCCTTTTTCTTTTAATTTTTCTTTTTAATTTTAAAAATTTTAAACATTTCTTTTGAATTTTCTTTAATTTTCTTTTAATTACAGACTTGCAGCATTTCTAAAAGTGCATATTCAAATAAATTAACATTAGGACACATTCATATATTTCAATCAGAACCAAGAGTTATACAGATGTTCAGACAACATATTACAGTACAAATATATATCTATATTTGTGAGTGTTGGTTCAGTTTTGCAGCTTTTCTCAGTTTACAAAGTACTTATCTTCAAAATCTTTTATACTCATATTTAACAAACACTAATAGCTGCAATTGATATATTTTACCAATAGTTTAGTATTCAAGTCGTTTTCCCTGAATCCACGGGGTCATCCCGAATCCACGAGGTCATAGAGTTTAGTCCCAAATCCACAGGGTCATATAATTAAATCCTTTTTCCCGAATCCACGGGGTCATATAGTCCTTTTTTTCTGGATCACATCAGGGTCACCATTTGTCTTCTCCTTGAATCACATCTGGGTAACCATGTGTTGTCTTTTGCCCAGATCACATCGGGGGGTCACCATTTGTCTTTTCTCCCAAATCACATCGGGGGTCACCATTTTTGGTTTTTCCCCAAATCACATCGGGGATCACCATTTGTGGTTTTCCCCAAATCACATCGGGGTCACCATTCGTTGTCTTTTCCCCGAATCACGTCGGGGTCACCAATTGTGTTTTTCCCCGAATCACATCGGGGTCACCATTTGTTGCCTTTTTTCCCCGAATCACATCAGGGTCACCATTTGTCTTTCCCCCAAATCACATTGGGGGTCACCATTTTTGGTTTTTCCCCAAATCACATCGGGGGTCACCATTTTTGGTTTTTCCCCAAATCACATCGGGGATCACCATTTGTGGTTTTCCCCCCAAATTACGTCGGGGTCACCATTCGTTGTCTTTTTTCCCCTGAATCACATCGGGGTCACCATTTGTCTTTTCCCCAAAGCACGTCGGGGTCACCAATTGTGTTTTTCCCCAGATCACATCGGGGTCACCCTTTGTTCTCTTTTTCCCCCAAATCATGTCGGGGTCATCCTTTGTTGTCTTTTTTTTCCCCCGAATCACGTCGGGGTCACCATTTGTTGTCTTTTCCCCCAAATCATGTCAGGGTCACCATTTGTGTTTTTTTTCCCAAATCACATCGGGGTCACCATGTGTTGTCTTTTACCAAATCACATCGGGGTCACCATTTGGTTTTTTTTCCCAAATCACGTCGGGGTCACCAATCTTTAGTAATTGGTTCAGCTGCAACTCTTTAGGGGATAAGATTACATTCTACACCACCTTCATTTACCCACAGTGTACCCCCCTACATTTTGGGGTGTTTCTGGGGGAATTTGGGGTGTTTCTGGAAGGGACCCACCCCGATTCACCCCTCTCTTGTCCCCTGCCCAGCGCCTGGTGGCCATGAACATGCCCCTCAATTCAGATGGCACCGTCACCTTCAACGCGACGCTCTTCGCCCTGGTCCGCACCTCCCTCAAGATCAAGACGGAAGGTGAGGGAGCCAGGAGGGGACAGGGGGACAGCAGGGGGTGACAAGGTGACAATCACGGCTGTGTGTCCCTTCTGTCCCTGTAGGGAACCTGGATGTGGCCAACAAGGAGCTCCGGGCTGTGGTGAAGAAGATCTGGAAGAGGACGAAGCCGAAGCTGCTGGACGAGGTCATCCCCCCGCCCGAGGGTGTGTGAGGGTCTGGGGGGTTTGGGGGGATCTGGGGGGTTTGGGGGGTTCTGGGGAGATCTGGGGGGATCTGGAGGGGTCTGGGAGGTTTGGGGGGTCTGGGGAGGGGGTCTGGGGGAGTTTCGGGGGGTCTAGAGGGGTTTGGGGGGTTTGGGGTTGTTCTGGGGGAGCTGGGGTTCTGGGAAATACTGAGGGGTTCTGGGGGAGTCTGGAGGGCTCTGGGGGGTCTGGAGGGGTTTGGGGGGGGGTCTGAAGGGGTCTGGGGGGTTCTGGGGGAGTCTGAGGGATACTGGGGGGTCTGGGGGGGGTTATGGGGAGGCCTGCCCTGTTCTGGGGGTTCTGGGGGATTCTGGGGGATCTGAGGCAGGGGTTATGGGGAGGCCTGGGGAGTTTTGGGGGGATCTGGAAGATTCTAGGGGGTTCTGGGGCGATCTGGAGCAGTCTGGAGGGGTCTGGGAGGTTCTGGGGGGATCCAGAGGGGCCTGGGGGGCTCTGGGTGGGTCTGAGGGATACGGGGGGAATCTGGGAGGGGGGGTTCTGGGGAGTTCTAGAGGGGTCTGAGGGAATCTGGAGGGGTCTGGGGGGTTTGTGGGGGAACCTGAGGGGTTCTGGGGGCTCTTGGGGGTTCAGGAGGAATCTGGAGGGGTCTGGGGGGAAACTGGAGGGGTTCTGGGGAGGTCTGGGGGGCTCTGGGTGGGTCTGAAGGATACTGGGGGAATATGGGGGGGTTCTGGGGGGTTTTAGAGGGGTCTGGGGGAATCTGGAGGGGTCTGGGGTGTTTGTGGGGGAACCTGAGGGGTTCTGGGGGCTCTTGGGGGTTCAGGAGGAATCTGGAGGGGTCTGGGGGGGATCTGAAGGGATTCTGGGGGGTTATGGGGAGGTCTGGGGGGATCTGGAGGGGTCCGGGGTGTTCTGGGGGTGTCTGGGGGGGTCTGGGTGTGTCTGGTGGTCCTGGGGTGTCCCAGAGCCCCCCCCGGCTGTCCCCTGACCCCCCTCCCCCACCGTGTGTGTCCCCCAGAGGAGGAGGTCACAGTGGGCAAGTTCTACGCCACCTTCCTGATCCAGGACTATTTCCGCAAGTTCCGGCGGCGGAAGGAGCGCGGGATGCTGGGCGCCAGCGCCGGCCCCAGCAACGAGTGCGCGCTGCAGGTGTGACACCGCCCCCAGGTGGGGCTGGGGGGGTCACCAGGTGCCAGCAGGTGCCAGCAGGTGCCAGCAGGTGACCCCGCGGTGTCCCCGCAGGCCGGGCTGCAGACGCTGCAGGCGCTGGGCCCTGAGATGCGCCGGGCACTGAGCGACCTGGAGGGGGACGAGGGCGGGGACGCGCCTGCGGAGGAGCCGCTCACCTACGCAGTGAGCCACGCCCACACCTGTCACATGGCCACGCCCATGGCCACGCCTTTCCATTAGTCACACCCACAAACAGCATCTTTCCATTGGCCATGCCCACTGACCACACCTTTCCATTGGCCACGCCCACAAACACACTTTTTCATTGGCCACGCCCACTCACCACACCTTTCCCTTGGCCACGCCCACCCAGCACACCTTTCCCTTGGCCACACCCACTGAAAGCAGCTTTCTCCTTGCCACACCCACCGGCTACACCTTTCCCTTGGCCACACCCACCAGCTACACCTTTCCCTTGGCCACGCCCACCCACCACAGCTGTCACATGGCCACACCCACCCACCACAACTTTCAATTGGCCATGCCCACTGACCACACCTTTCTCCTGGCCACACCCACTGGCCAAGCCCACCGAGCTCACCTGTCCCACCCTGGCCATACCCCCACAGGCCACACCCACCCCAAATCCACTCCAAATGACCACACCTGTCCCATGGCCACACCCACCGGCCACACCTCTCCCATGGCCACGCCCCCAAGCCACACCTGACCCAGGCCACGCCCACCGACCCCGCCTCTTTCCGCAGGCCCCCGAGACGCTCTACGGCTCCGGGCCCGGCTCCCCCCTGCTCTCAGAGCCGCCCCCCGCCCCCAGCCCCGCGCCCACCGAACGCGAGGAGCCCGCGCCCCCCTCCCATGGCGGCAGGTACGGGGGGCTGGGGCACACCCTGATGTGGGGAGGGGTCTCCGGGATGGGCCGGGGGTGCTCACGGCCCTGTGCGCAGGCGGCGCTCCGACGGGGGTGACCGGGAGGAGGAGGCGCCCCCGGCCGAGGATGCGGAGGAGCCGGGAGGGGAGACGGGGGACGTGAGCCACGACGAGGAGCTGGAGAGCGCGGCACCGGCCCGGCGCCGCTGGGTGGGGGACAGGTACTGCGACCCCCCCCCGGGGGCAGAAACCCCCTCTGGAGGGGTCTCTGTAACTGGGGAGGGGGCACTGGAGAGTTTGGCACCGCTGGGTGGGGGACAGGTACCACGACCCCCCCCCCAGGGGCAGAAACCCCCTCTGGAGGGATCACTGTAAATGGGGAGGGGGTCCCGTCAGCCCTGGGGCTGTCCCCGTGCCGGGACCCCCGAAAGGAGAGGGGGGGTCTCTGTGATTGGGGAGGGGGTCCTGTCAGCCCTGAGGGTGTCCCCATGCCGGGACCCCCGAAAGGAGAGGGGGGGTCTCTGTAATTGGGGAGGGGGTCCTGTCAGCCCTGAGGCTGTCTCTGTGCTGGGATCCCCGGCTTGTAACTGGGGAGGGGGCACTGGAGATGGATGTCTCTGTAATTGGGGAGGGGGTCCCGTCAGCCCTGTCCCCATGCCAGCTGCTGGGACCCCTGAAAGGAGAGGGGGTGGTCTCTGTGATTGGGGAGGGGATCCCATCAGCCCTGAGCGTGTCCCTGTGCCGGGACCCCCGAAAGGACAGGGGGGTTCTCTGTAAATGGGGAGGGGGGTTCCTGTCAGCCCTGAGCGTGTCCCCGTGCTGGGACCCCCGGCCTGTAACTGGGCAGGGGGCACTGGAGGCACCTGTCACCCCCTGACCCCATGGGATGTCCCCAGCCCCGACTGACCCCTCCTTGTTCCCCCCATCCAGGGCTCCGGGACCCCCGCGCTGGGCGGCCGAGCTGCCCCGGGGGGGGTCGCTGCCGCTGCCCCCCCGGCACTTCGCGCTCGGCAGCGGCGCTCGAGAGGGGCAACAACTGAAACGGCGGCGGCTGCTGCCCCCCACCCCCGCGGGTACGGCAAAGGAGGGGCCGGGGGCTCCGGTGGGACCCTCCGGGATCCGGGACGGTTCCCCGGAGTGTCCCTGCGGTTGATGGCGGGGGGAGATGGCCCTGATGAGGGGGGCGGTGTCCTGCAGGGGCCCAGGGAGGGTCGCTGATGGGTGGGGGTGACCCCTCCCCGTGCCCGCGGGTGGATCTGAGGGTTCCTAAGGCCGGTGGTGACTCTGCCCGGTGCCCTCCGGTAGCCCTGAGGGTCCCTGGCTGGGCTGGGTGACCCCGCCCGGTGCCCAGAGGGTCCCTGGCTGAGGGAAATGACCCTGCCCGGTGCCCCCTGGTATTCCAGAGGGTTCCTGGCCAGGGAAAAGACCTTGCCCGGTGCCCCCTGGTATTCCAGAGGGTTCCTGGCCAGGGTGAGCTGACCCTCCCCGCTATCCCCGAGGGTCCCTAGCCGGGGGCTGACCCTGCCCGGTGCCCCCCAGTAGCCCAGAGGGTCCCTGGCTGAGGGAAGTGACCCTGCCCGGTGCCCAGAGGGTCCCTGGCCTGGGTAGGTGACCCTGCCCAGTTTCCTGGAGGGTCCCTGGCCAGGCTGGGTGCCCTGCCCGGTACCCTGGAGGGTCCCTGGCTGGGGGAAATGACTCTGCCCGGTGTCCCCCGGTTTCCCGGAGGGTCCCTGGCCAGAAGCTGACCCCCCCCCGCTCCCCCCAGGCCGGAAACCCTCCTTCACCATCCAGTGCCTGCGCCGCCAGGGCAGCTGCGAGGACGAGCCCATCCCGGGCACCTACAACCCCTCGGGCCCGCCCGGCCCCGCCCGCCCGCAGGTACCGCTGGATGCGGGACAGGCAGACACACGGGAGAGGGGAGGGGACACCGTGACATTGTCACTGACCCCCTCCTGCCGCCCCCAGGGCTACGGCAGCTCCGAGACCTGGCGGCTGGGGGGCTCCTCGCAGGCCTGGGCGGCGCCGGCCCGCGGGCACGTTCTGTACGCGCCGCTGATCCTGGTGGAGGGGGCGCCGCCGGGGCCGGGGGCGGGCGGCAGCCTGCCCCCCCTGAACCGCTGGTACCCCCCCGCGCCGCTCCGGCTGCGACCCTGCGGGCCACACGAGGCCCTGGCACGGGGATCGGCCGATAGCCTGGTGGAGGCTGTGAGTGCGGGACACGGGGGACAGGGGGGGACATGGGGGGAACGTGAGGGGGTCATGGAGTGACAGCCACAGCCTGGTGGAGGCTGTGAGTGGGGGACACAGGGGACATGGGGAGGATATGGGGGGAACGTGAGGGGGTCATGGAGTGACAGCCACAGCCTGGTGGAGGCTGTGAGTGGGGGACACAGGGGACAGGGGGGGACATGGAGTGACAGCCACAGCCTGGTGGAGGCTGTGAGTGCGGGACACGGGGGACAGGGGGGGGCATGGGGGGACATGGGGTGACAGCCACAGCCTGGGGGAGGCTGTGAGTGAGGGGACATGGGGGGGACATGGGGTGACAGCCACAGCCTGGGGGAGGCTGTGAGTGCAGGACACAGGGGACATGGGGGGACATGGGGTGACAGCCACAGCCTGGGGGAGGCTGTGAGTGGGGGGACACCGGGGACAGGGGGGGACATGGGGTGACAGGGGTCAGCTGGCAGCCTGGAGGAAGCTGTGAGTGGGGGACGCAGGGGACAGGGGGGGACATGGGGGCACATAGAGTGACAGCCACAGCCTGGGGGAGGCAATGAGTGGGGGACATGGGGGACATGGGGGGGAACACATAGAGTGACAGCCACAGCCTGGTGGAGGCTGTGAGTGCGGGACACGGGGGACAGGAGGGGACATGGGGGGACATGGAGTGACAGCCACAGCCTGGTGGAGGCTGTGAGTGGGGGACACAGGGGACATGGGGTGACAGCCACAGCCTGGGGGAGGCTGTGAGTGCGGGACACGGGGGACATGAGGGGACATGGGGTGACAGCCACGGCCTGGGGGAGGCTGTGAGTGGGAGACGCAGGGGACAGGGGGGGACATGGGGGCACATAGAGTGACAGCCACAGCCTGGGGGAGGCAATGAGTGGGGGACATGGGGGGGACATGGGGTGACAGCCACAGCCTGGGGGAGGCTGTGAGTGGGGGGACATGGGGAGGACATGGAGTGACAGCCACAGCCTGGGGGAGGCTGTGAGTGGGGGACACGGGGGTACATGGGGTGCACATGGAGTGACATGGCTCGGCTGGCGGCCTGGGGGAAGCCATTAGTGAGGGGACATGGTGGGGACATAGGGTGACATTATTCAGCCAACAGCCTGCTGGAGGCAGCTGGGGACACGGAGGACACAGGCACACCCCAAACGCCTCCCCCTCACCCCCTTAACCCAGGTGCTGATCTCGGAGGGACTGGGGCTCTTTGCCCGCGACCCCAAGTTCGTGGCGGTGGCCAAGCGGGAGATCGCAGATGCGTGCGACATGACCATGGACGAGATGGAGAGCGCGGCCGCCGACCTGCTGACCCGGCGCCGCGGCCCGCCCGCGCCCACGCCCGCCGTCTACAGCGACGAGGAACCGCTGCGGCCGCCGGCCGAGGAGGAGCTGGCCGATGAGATGGGCTGGGCCGGCGGGGTTTAGGACCCGGTACCGGGGGTTTAGAGTCCCCCGGCACCGCGGGGCTGGGCGGGCTGGTTCTAGAACCCGGGGCCGTGAGGGCGGCTCTCGAACCCGCGGCCCGCCATGATGGCTCTAGAACCCGGGGCCGTGAGGGCGGCTCTCGACCCCTGGGGCCCCGCCATGATGGCTCTAGAACCCGGGGCCGTGAGGGCGGCTCTCGGAACCCGGGGCCCGCCATGATGGCTCTAGAACCCGGGGCCGTGAGGGCGGCTCTAGAACCCGGCACCGATGTGGGGGCAGTGTTACCTCAGGAAATAAAGGGATTTTTATCAAAAAGCTTTTGATTTTTTTTTTTTTCTCACACAAGGTGGGTGGTGGGGTTGCTTCAGGGATGGGTTTTATTCCTGAAAAAAGTGGGGGTTTTCCCTCAGGAAAAGGGATATTTGCTTCAGGGATGGGTCTTTCCTCAGGAAAAGGGGTCCCCTCAGGGATGGGTTTTTTCCTGAAAAAGGTGGTTTTTTCCCTCAAGAAAAGGGGTATTTGCCTCAGGAATGGGGTTTTTTTGCTCAGGAAAAAGGGTATTTGCTTCAGGGATGGGTTTTTTCCTGAAAAAGGTGGGGGTTTCTCTCAGGAAAGGGGGCATTTGCTCAGGGATGGTTTTTTTCCTGAAAAGGGTGTTGGTTTTCCTCAGGAAAAGGGGTATTTGCCTCAAAAACCCACGTCCGTGAGGGCATCTATAGAAGCCGGCACTGATGTGGGGGCAATGTTACCTCAGGAAATAAAGGGATTTTTATCAAAAAGCTTTGGATTATTTTTTTCTCACACAAGGTGGGGGTGGGGTTGCTTTAGGGATGGGTTTTATTCCTGAAAAAAGTGGGGGTTTTCCCTCAGGAAGAGGGATATTTGCCTCAGGGATGGGGTTTTTTCCTCAGGAAAAGGGGTATTTGCTTCAGGGATGGGTTTTTTCCTGAAAAAGGGGGGGGTTTCTCTCTCAGGAAAAGGGGTATTTGCCTCGGGGAGGTTTGTTTTTCCTGAAAAAAGTGGGGGTTTCTCTCAGGAAAAGGGGTGTTTGCCTCAGGGATGGGTTTTTTCCTGAAAAATGTGGGGGGTTTTCCCTCAGAAAAAGGGGTGTTTGCCTCAAAAACCCGGACCCATGAGGGTGGCTCTAGAAGCCGGCACAGATATGGGGGCAATGTTACCTCAGGAAATAAAGGGATTTTTTATCAAAAAGCTTTTGATTTGTTTTTTTTTTTTCTCACACAAGGGGGGTTTTCCTCAGGAAAAGGGGTATTTGCCTCAAAAAAAGGAAGTTTTTACTCAAAACCAAGAAGTGTGTTTTCCTTCAGAATAACCAAACCGTGTTTTCCTACAGGAAAGGGAGGGTTCCTCAAAAAATAAAAAGGGATTTACCTCAAAAAAAAAAAAGAAATGTTTTTGTTTGGAACAGAGATATGCATTGCGGGGTGGGGGGGAGTATAATCAGAAAATTAATTTTCCTCAGGAAAAGAAGTATTTACCTCAAAAAGGTTTTATTTCTCAAAAAACCTACTCAAAACCACACATATCTCCAAATCAACTACTTTTTCCTCAAAAAAGACGTTTTTGCTCAAAAAAAAGGAGTGATTTTGCCTCAGTTTAGAAATATGAGGGAGTTACATTTAAAAATTATAAAGGAGGGGTTTGTCTCAGAAAAAAAAAAAAAAAAAAAAGACGAGGTTTTCCTCTAGAAAAAGTTTATTTGCCTTAAATTTGCTGCTCAGAGGAGGATTTTCCTCAGGAAAAGGGAAGCTTACTTCAAAAAAATTAAAGTTTTTACCCAATAAAGAGGGTTTCCCAGAAAAGAAATCATGTTTCCCTAAAAAAAAAAAAAATCCCTCAAAGAAAGGAAAAATTTTTAAAGGGTGGAAAAAGGATTTTCTTAAAATATGGTTTTTTCACTGGAAAAGGTATATTCACATCAAGGGTGAGTGAAATATCCTCAAAATGAGGTTTTTATTTCAGGAAAAGGGACATTTCTTAAGAGAAAATGATGTTTCTTCTCAAAAAGGAAGTTTTCACTCAAAAAAGGAATTTTTTTCTCCTCAAAAAAATTAGGAGTTTTATCTCAGGAAAAGAGACATTAACCTCCTGGGGACGGTGAATCGTTCTCAAAAATGAATATTCCCTCTTGAAAAGAAATAATTACCTCAAAAAATCCTTTTTAAAAAGTTTTGCCTAAAAAAGAAATTGTTATTGCAAGAAAAGGAAGTGTCTTCCCCTCAAAAAAGGAGTTTTGCCTCAGGGAAAAACGAGATTTACACCCAAAAAGGAGGGACTGCCAAAAAGAGGGAAAAAGGAAAAAAAAAAAAAAAAAAAAGAGGATTTTACATCAGGAAAAAGGATTTTGTCACCTCAGAAAAGGAAAATTTTACATTACAAAGGAGGTGTTTGTTTCCCTGATGAAGGAGGAATTTTCACCTCACAAATGGGGATTTGGCTTCAGGAAAGATTTTACCTCAAAAAGCAGGATTTTAGCTCCAAAAAAGCAGAATTTACCTCAAATAAAAAGAGTTCTACTGCAAACAGAGGAATATTAACACAGAGGGGGATTTTACCTCACAGAGTGGAGTTTTAAATCAGATTTTTTTTTTTTATCTGAGAAAAAGTGAATTTTACCTCACAAGTGGGATCTTACCTGAGAAAAGGGGGATTTTACCTCAGGAAAGGTAAATTTTACCTCAGAGACAAAGGTTTATCAGAAAAAAGGTGAATGTTTTACTTCAGAAAGAGTAAAATTTACCTCCATGAGACAGGGTTTAACTGCAAGAAAGAGCATTTTTCACCTCAAGGAAGGGAATTTTACCTCACAAAAGGGGTTTCTACCCAAGGAAAGGTAAATGTTGCCTCACAAAAGAGGGTTTTACCTCAGGAAATAACATTTCACACCCCACAAAGGGGGATTTTACCTCAGGGAAGGGGTGGTTTACATCACAAAAGTGGATTTTCCGTCAGGAAAAGTAAATTTTACCTCACAGGAGAGGGTTTTACGTTAGGAAAAAGCATTTCTCCCCTCAGGAAGGGGGGACTTTACCTCAAAAAAGGGAAACTTCACCTCAAAAATTGGAAAATTTACCTCAGAAAATGGAAACTTTACCTCACTCACTGAGGAGGGTTTTACCTCATGAAAGTGTCCTTCCTTTCAGGACGGATTTTACTTCATGAAGGGGGTTTTTAACCTCAGGAAATGTGAATTTTACCTCATAAATGAGTGGTTTACCTCAAGAAAAGGACATGTTTTACCTCACAGAAGGCAGTTTTATCACAGAAAAGAACTTTTCACCTCGGGGCAGCAGATTTTGCCTCAGAAATGTAAAATTTATCTCACTAAAAGAGGGTTTACCTTGCGAAAAAACATTGTTCTCTTTATGAAATGAGCATTTTACCTCAGAAAGGTAAATGTTACCTCACAGAATTGAGGTACATCTCATAAAACGTCACATTTTGGAATAGCGAAATTTTACCTCCCGAAAAGGGGTGTTTTACCCTCAGAAAAGTGGATTTTTACCTCAGAAAGGTAAATTTTGCCTCACAGAATTGGGATTTTTACCTCAGAAAGGTAAATTTCACCTCACAGAATTGGGTTTTATCTCATAAAACATGTCACATCTTGGAACAGGGAAATTTTACCTCCGGAAAGGGGGTGTTTTATGAAAGGGGGGAAGGCTTTACCCTCAGACAAGGGGGTTTTTACCTCAGGAGAGGTGACTTTTACCTCACGAAAGTGCATTTTTCACCTCTGGTGGGGGTTTTTTCCTCAGGACCAGGCCTCGCTCCGGGGCTCCCAGGGGAGGTTCCCGCGCCCGCCCGGGCCCCGCCCCTCCCGTGAGGCTCCGCCCCCTCCGGTGAGGCCCCGCCCCTCACGCGCTCCCATTGGTGGAGCCGGCGGCCAAATCCCAACCCCCGAAAATCTTGAACCCCACAAAAATCGAACCCCAAAAATCCTGAACCCCCAAAATCCCTGAACCCCCCAAAACCCCAACCCCTCCCCAAATCCTAACCCCCCCAAACCACCCCCCAATAACCTCCGAGTCTTTTTTTAACCTCCAAAGTTTAATAATAATAAAAAAAATCATAATACAATAAAATAACCCCCCGCCCCCCCCCCCGCTCCAAAGAGCCTTGTTAGTGTCGGGGGGGGGGGGAGGGGCAGGGGGGCCCCCAAATCCGCCCCCACCCCGCCCCCACCCCCCCCAATCCTATAAAAAACCCGGTGCGGGGGGGGGGGGAAGGGGCTGGCCCTGCTGTGCTGGTTGGGGGCCCCCCCTCCCCATTTTGGGGCCCCCCTCCCCATTTTGGGGATCCCCCCCCCGGGGCTGAACGATACAAAAGAAACAACTGAAATAATTACATCGCGGGGGGGGAGGGGAGGGCGGAGGGGAGAGACCCCCCCCCAGCACCCCCAAATCCCGAATTGGGGGGTTCGGGGGGGGGCTCAGGGTGGGGGGGGCCCGGGGTGGCCCCCCCAGTCCATCCCCACCGTGTCAGGCGCGTCCGTCTGTCTGTCCGGGCTGGGGGCGCCGCGTCACGAGTCCTGGGGGGGACAGACCTAAAATTACTGCACCCCAAAACCGCTGCACCCCAAAATCACTGAACCCCACCCAAAAACACCACCCAAAACCCAAAAGCCCCAAAACCGATGTACCTCAAAAATACTGAACCCCAAAACCGCTGTACCCCAAAAACAGCACCCAAAAACCACTGAATCCCAAAACCACTGCACCCCAAAAACACTGTAACCCAAAAACACAGCACCCCAAAACTGATGAATCCCAAGAACACTGCACCCTAAAAACCATTGTATGCCAAAATCACTGAACCCCAAAATCACTGTACCCCAAAAACACTGAAACCCAAAACCGCTGTATCCCAAAACCACTGCACCCCAAAAACACTGTACCCTAAAAACCGCTGTATCCCAAAATCACTGAACCCCAAAACCGCTGTACCCCAAAAACAGCACCCAAAAATCACTGAATCCCAAAAACACTGCACCCTAAAAACCGTTGCATCCCAAAATCATTGTACTCCAAAAACATTGTACCCCAAAACCGCTGTACCCTAAAAACACTGTACCCTAGAAACACTGCACCCCAAAACCACTGTACCCCAAAACCACTGTACCCTAAAAACACTGTACCCCAAAACCGCTGTACCCCAAAAACACTGCACCCCAAAACCGCTGTACCCCAAAAACACTGTACCCCAAAAACACTGTACCCCAAAACCGCTGTACCCCAAAACTGCTGTACCCTAAAAACACTGCACCCCAAAACCGCTGCACCCCAAAACCGCTGTACCCCAAAACCGCTGTACCCTAAAAACCGCTGTACCCTAAAACCACTGCACCCCAAAACTGCTGCAGCCCAAAGCCGGCCCCATCGATCCCTGGATAGGGGGGAACCCCCCAAAGCCTCTGCTCTGCACCCCAGAACCCTCCTGGACCCCTCTCACCCCGTAATTCCCCCATTAACTCCATCTGTACCCCAAAACTCCCCCTATTAACCCTGTGTGTACCCTATAATCCCATTAACCCCTTCTGCACCCCATAATTCTCCCACAATCCAAATATACCCCATAATCCCCCCATTAACCCTGTCTGTGCCCTGTTAACCCCTTCTATACCCCACAATCTCCCCATAAACCTCTCATTAACCCCCTCATCCCCCTATTAACCCCTTCTATACCACACAGCACCCCCATTAACCCGATCTGTACCCCATAATTCCCCCATTAACCCCTCAGAATTCCTCTCTGTACCCCACAATCCCCCCCCTTAACCCCCTCACTAATCTCCTCATCCCCCATTAACCCCTTCTGTTCCCCATAATCCCCCCATTAACCCCTTCTGTACCCCATAATCCTCCCTTAACCCCTTCTGCACCCCATTAATCCCCTCTGTACCCCCTAACCCGCCCTTAACCCCTTCTGTGCCAAATTAACCCCTTCTATACCCCATAATCCCCCATTATTCCCCTAATCCGCCCATTAACCTCTCTGTACCCCATTATCCCACTCTATACCCCACAAACCCCCCATTAACCCTGTCTTTATGCCATTAACCCCTTCGGTACCCCATAATCCCATTAACCCCTTCTATTCCCCTTAACAGCCCCCACTAACCCCTTCTGCACCCCATATGCCCCCATGAAACCCCTCTATACCCCATAAACTCCTCATTAATACCCTCATCCCCCCATTAACCCCTTCTATACCCCATCAACCCCTTCTGTATGCCATAATCCTCCCATTATTCCCCTAATCCCCCCATTAACCCCTTCTATACCCCACATCCCAACCACTAAACCCTTCTATGCCCCATAACCCCCCCATTAGCCCCTTCTGTACCCCATAACACCTCATTAACCCCTTCTGTACCTCATAATCCCCATTAACACCTTCAGCACCCCATAATCCCCCATTAACCCCTTCTACTCCCTCCCCATTAACCCCCCTTTAACCCCCTCTACAACCCATTAACCCCTTCTATACCCCACAACCCCCCCATTAACCCTTCAGCACCCCATAATCCCCCATTAACCCCCACATTAACCCCTTCAGCACCCCATTAACCCCTTCTATACCCCACAATCCCCCCATTAACACCTTCAGCACCCCATAATCCCCCATTAACCCCTTCTACTCCCAATTAACCCCCCTTTAACCCCCTCTACACCCTATTAACCCCTTCTATACCCCACAATCCCATTAACCCTTCAGCACCCCATAATCCCCCATTAACCCCCTTTAATCCCCTCTACACCCCATTAACCCCTACTATACCCCACAACCCCCCATTAACCCTTCAGCACCCCATAATCCCCCATTTACCCCCACATTAACCCCTTCAGCACCCCATTAACCCAGTCTATACCCCATTAACCCCCACATTAACCCCTTCAGCACCCCATAATCCCCCATTAACCCCTTCTATACCCCATTAACCCCCCCCATTAACCCTTTCCCCCCCCCCCGTACTCACCCCCGGGGTGGGGGCCGCGGCCGTGGGGCTGTCCCGGGGGTCCCCCCCGCCCTCGGCCCCCCGACTCCTCTTTGGCTCCAGCTCCTCCTTGGCCAGGGCGGGCAGGAGGTGCCCCCCCCCCCGCTCCGCCCGGCGCTTGCGGCGCCGCTCGGGGTCCCGGCCACGGGCCCGAGCCCCCCGGCGCTCGGCCTGCTCCAGCTGGGGAGGGGGACACCCGTCAGACACCCCCAAATTGGGAATGGGGACACACAGACCCCTCAGACACCCCCAAATTGGGACAGGACACACACAGACCCCTCAGACACCCCCAAATTGGGACAGGACACACACAGACCCCTCAGACACCCCCAAATTGGGAATGGACACACACAGACCCCTCAGAGATCCCCTCGAGCCCCCCGGCGCTCCGCCTGCTCCAGCTGGGGAGGGGGACACCCCTCAGACACCCCCAAATTGGGACAGGACACACACAGACCCCTCAGACACCCCCAAATCGGGCATGGGGACACACAGACCCCTCAGACACCCCCAAATCGGGAATGGACACACACACAGACCCCTCAGAGATCCCCAAATCGGGAATGGGGACACACAGAACCCTCAGAGATCCCCCCGAGCCCCCCGGCGCTCCGCCTGCTCCAGCTGGGGAGGGGGACACTGAGAGACCCCTCAGACACCCCCGAATGGGGAATGGGGACACACAGACCCCTCAGAGACCCCCCAAATTGGGACAGGTGGGGACAGACCCCTCAGACACCCCCAAATCGGGACAGGACACACAGACACCTCAGACACCCCAAAATCAGGAATGGAGGGGACAGACCCCTCAGACACCCCCAAATTGGGAACAGACACACACAGACCCCTCAGACACCCCCCGAGCCCCCCGGCGCTCGGCCTGCTCCAGCTGGGGAGGGGGACACCCGTCAGACACCCCTGAATCGGGAATGGACACACACAGACCCCTCAGACACCCCCAAATTGGGACAGGTGGGGACAGACCCCTCAGACACCCCCAAATCGGGAATGGACACACACAGACCCCTCAGACACCCCCAAATTGGGACAGGACACACACAGACCCCTCAGACACCCCCGAATCGGGAACGGGGACACACAGACCCCTCAGAGACCCCCCCGAGCCCCCCGGCGCTCGGCCTGCTCCAGCTGGGGAGGGGGACACCCGTCAGACACCCCCAAATCGGGAACGGGGACACACACAGACCCCTCAGACACCCCCAAATCGGGACAGGACACACAGACCCCTCAGACACCCCCAAATTGGGAACAGGGACACACAGACCCCTCAGATACTCCCAAATCGGGAATGGACACACACAGACCCCTCAGACACCCCCAAATCGGGGCAGGACACACAGACCCCTCAGACACCCCCAAATCGGGAATGGACACACACAGACCCCTCAGACACAACCCCGAGCCCCCCGGCGCTCCGCCTGCTCCAGCTGGGGAGGGGGAAAAGGAGAGACCCCTCAGACACCCCCAAATCGGGAATGGACACACACAGACCCCTCAGATACCCTCAAATCGGGAATGGGGACACACAGACCCCTCAGACACCCCCAAATTGGGACAGGACACACAGACCCCTCAGACACCCCAAAATCAGGAATGGAGGGGACAGACCCCTCAGACACCCCCAAATTGGGAATGGACACACACAGACCCCTCAGACACCCCCCGAGCCCCCCGGCGCTCCGCCTGCTCCAGCTGGGGAGGGGGACACCCGTCAGACACCCCCAAATCGGGAATGGACACACACAGACACCTCAGACACCCCAAAATCAGGAATGGAGGGGACAGACCCCTCAGACACCCCCAAATTGGGACAGGACACACACAGACCCCTCAGACCCAACCCCGAGCCCCCCGGCGCTCCGCCTGCTCCAGCTGGGGAGGGGGACACCCGTCAGACACCCCCAAATCGGGAATGGACACACACAGACACCTCAGACACCCCAAAATCAGGAATGGAGGAGACAGACCCCTCAGACACCCCCAAATTGGGACAGGACACACACAGACCCCTCAGACACCCCCAAATCGGGAACGGGGACACACAGACCCCTCAGACCCCCCCAAATTGGGACAGGACACACACAGACCCCTCAGACACCCCCCGAGCCCCCCGGCGCTCTGCCTGCTCCAGCTGGGGAGGGGGACACCGAGAGACCCCTCAGACACCCCCGAATGGGGAATGGGGACACACAGACCCCTCAGACACCCCCAAATTGGGACAGGTGGGGACAGACGCTTCAGACACCCCCAAATCGGGACAGGACACACAGACACCTCAGACACCCCAAAATCAGGAATGGAGGAGACAGACCCCTCAGACACCCCCAAATCGGGAATGGACACACACAGACCCCTCAGAGATCCCCCCGAGCCCCCCGGCGCTCCACCTGCTCCAGCTGGGGAGGGGGACACACCCGTCAGACACCCCCGAATCGGGAATGGACACACAGACCCCTCAGACACCCCCAAAATCGGGAATGGGGACACACAGACCCCTCAGACACCCACAAATCAGGACTGGGGACACACAGACCCCTCAGACACCCCCAAATCGGGAACAGGGACACACAGACCCCTCAGACACCCCAAAATTGGGAATAGACACACACAGACCCCTCAGACACCCCCCGAGCCCCCCGGCGCTCCGCCTGCTCCAGCTGGGGAGGGGGACACCGAGAGATCCCTCAGACACCCCCAAATCGGGAATGGACACACAGACCCCTCAGACACCCCCAAAATCGGGAATGGGGACACACAGACCCCTCAGACACCCCCAAATCGGGACTGTGGGCGGGTTTGGGATGCCCAGGGTGGGAGGAGAGCAGTGCAAGGAGGAATTTGGGGGTCTCTAAAAGATTCTGGGGACCCTCACCCTAAAGGGGCAGGTTTGGGATGTGCTCTGTACCCCGGGCAGTTTGGGGAGTCCTGGGGCAGTTCTGGGGGTGTGCTCTGTACCCCTGGGCCGTTTTTGGGGTCCTGGGCAGTTTTGGGGTCCCCGGCAGTTTTGGGGTGCCGGGTCAGTTTTGGGGTCCCCGGGCAGTTTTGGGGTGCCGGGTCAGTTTTGGGGTCCCTGGGCAGTTCTGAGTGTCCTGGGGCAGTTTTGTGGTCCTGGGTCAGTTTTTGGGTCAGTTTTGGGGTCCCAGGGCAGTTTTGGGGTGCTGGGTCAGTTTTGGGGCTCCTGGCTCAGTGTTGGGGATCCCGGGTCAGTTTTTGGGGGGTCCCGGGTCAGTTTTGGGGTCCCGGGTCAGTTTTGGGGTACCCAGGTCAGTTTCTGGAGTCCCCAGGCAGTTCTGGGGTCCCCGGGCAGTTTTGGAGTGCCGGGTCAGTTTTGGGGGGTCCCGAGGCAGTTTTGGGGTGCCAGGTCGGTTTTGGGGGGCCGGGTCAGTTTTTGGGGTGCCGGGTCAGTTTTTGGGGTCCCGGGCAGTTTTGGGGTGCCGGGTCAGTTTTGGGGTGCCGGGTCAATTTTGGGGTCCCAGGGCAGTTTTTGGGGTCCCAGGGCAGTTTTTAGGGTCCCGGGCAGTTTTGGGGTCCCGGGCAGTTTTGTGGTCCTGGGTCAGTTTTTGGGGTCCCAGGCAGTTCTGGGGTCCCGGGCAGTTTTGGGGTGTCCCGGGTCAGTTTTGGGGTCCCAGGGCAGTTTTGTGGTCCTGGGTCAGTTTTTGGGTCAGTTTTGGGGTCCCAGGCAGTTTTGGGGTCAGTTTTTGGGGTCCCTGGGCCAGTTTTGGGGTGTCCCGGGTCAGTTTTGGGGTCCCGGGACAGTTTTGGGGTCAGTTTTGGGGTGCCGGGTCAGTTCTGGGGTCAGTTTTGGGGCGCCGGGTCAGTTTTGGGGTCAGTTTTGGGGTCCCGGGCAGTTTTGGGGTGCCGGTCCGTTTTTGGGGTGCCGCACCTCGAGCAGCAGGCGGAACAGGGCCAGCGGGGGCGGGCGCGTGGCCTGCAGCAGCCGCCAGATGCTCTGGGCCTCGTCCAGCGTCACCTCCAGCAGGTCCCCCTCCATCATCAGCTCCTCCAGCGGCCGCCGCGTGGCCTCGGGCAGCTCCAGCACGGGGCCCTGGAGCCGGGGCAGCGCCGCGCTCAGCGCCTCCAGCTCTGTGGGGACATTGTGGGGTCATGGGGACACCGTGGGGACATCGTGGGGACACCACAGTGACACAGGGTGTGTGCCCTCGGGCAGCTCCAGCACGGGGCCCTGGAGCCGGGGCAGCGCCGCGCTCAGCGCCTCCAGCTCTGTGGGGACATTGTGGGGTCATGGGGACACCGTGGGGACACCACAGTGACACAGGGTGTGTGCCCACTGCCAGCTCCAGCACGGGGCCCTGCAGCCGGGGCAGCGCCGCGCTCAGCGCCTCCAGCTCTGTGGGGACATCCTGGGGACATTGTGGGGACACCACAGTGACACAGTGACACAGGGTGTGCCCATTGCCAGCTCCAGCACCGGGCCCTGCAACCGGGGCAGCGCCGCGCTCAGCGCCTCCAGCTCTGTGGGGGCATCGTGGGGACACTGTGGGGACATTGTGGGGACATGGGGACATCATGGGGACATCGTGGGGACATTGTGGGGACACCACAGTGACACAGTGTGCGCCCATTGCCAGCTCCAGCACGGGGCCCCGCAGTCACACTCAGCAACTCCAGCTCTGTGGGGACATCGTGGGGACACCATGGGGACATTGGAACATGGGAATGCAGGGCACACTCAGTGCCTCCAGCTGTGCAGGGACACCACAGGGACATTGTGGGGACACCACAGTGACACAGGGTGTGTCCCCATTGCCAGCTCCAGCACCGGGCCCTGCAGCCGGGGCAGTGCCGCGCTCAGCGCCTCCAGCTCTGTGGGGACATGGGGACAGTGCGGGGACACCACAGTGACACAGTGTGTCCCCATTGCCAGCTCCAGCACCGGGCCCTACAGCCAGGGCAGTGCTGTGCTCAGCGCCTCCAGCTCTGTGGGGACATTGTGGGGACATGGGGACATCGTGGGGACACCACAGTGACACAGGGTGTGTGTCCACTGCCAGCTCCAGCACCGGGCCCTGCAGCCGGGGCAGCGCCGCGCTCAGCGCCTCCATCTCTGTGGGGACATTGTGGGGACATTGTGGGGACACCACAGTAACACAGGGTGTGTGCCCATTGCCAGCTCTGGCATGAGGCAGTGCTGCGCTCAGCGCCTCCAGCTCTGTGGGGACTTCGTGGGGACACCGTGGGGACACCACAGGGACATGGGGACACAGGGACAAGGGGACACAGGGGCTTCCAGTCCCAGCAGCGCTACGCTCAGCATCTCCAGCTCTGTGGGGACACCATGGGGACACCACAGTGACACAGGGTGTGTCCCTATTGCCAGCTCCAGCACGGGGCCCTGGAGCCGGGGCAGTGCTGCGCTCAGCGCCTCCAGCTCTGTGGGGACATTGTGGGGACATCATGGGGACATTGTGGGGACACCACAGGGACACAGTGTGTGTGCCCTCGGGCAGCTCCAGCACGGGGCCCTGCAGCCGGGGCAGCGCTGCGCTCAGCGCCTCCAGCTCTGTGGGGACATCGTGGGGACACCACAGTGACACAGTGTGTGTGCCCATTGCCAGCTCCAGCACCGGGCCCTGCAGCCGGGGCAGCGCCGCGCTCAGCGCCTCCAGCTCTGTGGGGACATTGTGGGGACATTGTGGGGACATGGGGACATCGTGGGGACATTGTGGGGACACCACAGTGACACAGTGACACAGGGTGTGTGCCCTCGGGCAGCTCCAGCACCGGGCCCTGCAGCCGGGGCAGCGCTGCGCTCAGCGCCTCCAGCTCTGTGGGGACATCATGGGGACATCGTGGGGACACCACAGTGACACAGTGACACAGGGTGTGTGCCCACTGCCAGCTCCAGCACCGGGCCCTGGAGGCAGGGCAGCGCTGCGCTCAGCGCCTCCAGCTCTGTGGGGACACCGTGGGGACATGGGGACATTGTGGGGACACCACAGTGACACAGGGTGTGTGCCCATTGCCAGCTCCAGCACCGGGCCCTGCAGCCGAGGCAGTGCTGCCCTCAGCGCCTCCAGCTCTGTGGGGACATTGTGGGGACACCACAGTGACACAGTGACACAGTGTGTGTGCCCATTGCCAGCTCCAGCACGGGGCCCTGCAGTCACGCTCAGCGCCTCCAGCTCTGTGGGGACATGGGGACATCGTGGGGACACCATGGGGACATTGGAACATGGGAATGCAGGGCACACTCAGTGCCTCCAGCTGTGCAGGGACACCACAGGGACATTGTGGGGACACCACAGTGACACAGTGACACAGTGTGTGTGCCCATTGCCAGCTCCAGCACGGGGCCCTGAGCCGGGGCAGTGCTGCGCTCAGCGCCTCCAGCTCTGTGGGGACATCATGGGGACATTGTGGGGACATTGTGGGGACACCACAGTGACACACTGACACAGGGTGTGTGCCCTCGGGCAGCTCCAGCACCGGGCCCTGCAGCCGGGGCAGTGCTGCGCTCAGCGCCTCCAGCTCTGTGGGGACATCGTGGGGACATTGTGGGGACACCACAGTGACACAGTGACACAGTGTGTGTGCCCATTGCCAGCTCTGGCATGAGGCAGTGCTGCGCTCAGCGCCTCCAGCTCTGCAGGGACATGGGGGACACCGTGGGGACACCATGGGGACACCACAGGGACATGGGGACACAGGGACAAGGGGACACAGGGGGTTCCAGCCCCAGCAGCGCTACGCTCAGCATCTCCAGCTCTGTGGGGACACCATGGGGACACGTGGCACACTGTGCTCAGTGCCTCCAGCTCTGCAGGGACATCATGGGGACACCATAGGGACATGGGGTGCACTCAAGCACCTCCAGCTCTGTGGGGACATTGTGGGGACACCATGGGGATGCCACAAGGACTCCCCAGATCCACAGGACCCCCAAGGTGAGCTCAGCAGGGACCCAGGGGATCCCAAATCCCTCTGTCCCTGCCCCATGGGATCTGTTGGATCCCTCTGTCCCTCCCTGGATCCCTCTGTCCCTGCCCCATGGAACCCCCTGGATCCCTCTGTCCCTGCCCCATGGATCCCTCTGTCCCTGCCCCATGGAACCCCCTGGATCCCTCTGTCCCTGCCCCTTGGATCCCTCTGTCCCTGCCCCATGGAACCCCCTGGACCCCCGAGGGTCTCCCCACGGCCCCGATCCCACTCACCCGAGGGCAGGGGTCCGTTCTTCTCCGGGCTGGGGGCGTCCCCGTTCTCCACTGACACCTGGGGGGGGATGGAGGGAAGGTGTTTGGGGGGCCTCAGCCTCCCCCAGCCCCAAAAACACCCCAAAATCTGCCCCACACGTTCCCACTGCCCCCCAAACCCTCCCACCTTGGTCTGCTCGTTGTGGTGGGCGTCACACAGAGAACCATCACCCCAAAACTCCCAGGAATCTCCCCAAAATCCCATCATTTCCCCAAAACACCCACAAATCCCCCAACTCTCACCTTGGCCTGCTTGCAGCTGGTCATGCACAGGGGTCTGATACTCCAAATTCCCCCCAAATCCCCCACAGTTCTCCCAAACCCTGCCCCAAATCCCCAACTCGGTCTGCTTGTTGTGGCTGGTCTCATACAGGGCCCTGACACCCCACATTTCCCCAAAATCTCCCCAAAATCCCCATAATTCCCCCTAAAACCCCCCTAATTTCCTCCCAAAACCCAACTTGGTCTGCGTATTGCGCCTGGCCTTGCACGGGGCCCTGACACCCCAAATTCCCCCCAAATCACCCCAAAACCCCCATAAATCTCCCCCAGACCCACCTTGGTCTGCTTGTTGCGGCTGGCCTCGCGCAGGGCGCTGACACCTCAAATTCCCCCCAAATCCCCCTCAAATCTCCCGAAAACCCCCACAAATCTCCCCAAAATCCCCACCTTGGTCTGCTCGTTGCGGCTGGCCTCGCGCAGGGCCCCGTCGCCGCCATCCCTACCATGGTGCAGCCGGTGCCGCAGGGCCCTGACACCCCAAAATCCCCCCAAATCACCCCAAAACCCCCATAAATCTCCAAATAATGCCCACCTTGGTCTGCTCGTTGCGGCTGGCCTCGCACAGGGCCCCGTCACCATGGTGCAGGTACTGCCACAGGGCCCTGACACCCCAAATTCCCCCCAGATCACCCCAAAACTCCCAAAATCTCACTAAACCCCCCCAAATTTCCCCAAAACCCACTAAATTCCCATACCTTGGTCTGCTCGTTGCGGCTGGCCTCACGCAGGGCCCCGTCACCATCACCACCATGGTGCAGCCGGTGCCGCAGGGCCCTGACACCCCAAATTCCCCCCAAATCCCCCTCAAATCACCCCCAAATCCCCCCAAATCCCCCCCAAATCTTCCCCAAATCTCCCCCAAACCCACCTTGGTCTGCTCGTTGCGGCTGGCCTCGCGCAGCGCCCCATCACCATCCCCATGGTGCAGGCGGTGCCGCAGGGCCGCCAGGCGCTCCAGGGGCGCGGCCACCTCGGGGGACGCCAGGAGCTGCCGGGCGCGGTCCTGCCAGGTGATGGCCCTCTCGGTGAGGCACTGCAGGGCCTCGCCCTCGGGCAGCCGCACCGGCAGCTTCTGCAGCGCCACCAGCAGCGCCAGGATGGTCTCGAGGCGCGGCCGCCGCGAGCGCTGGCACAGCGGGCACAGGAACTTGGCGTCCCACTCCCACCAGGCCGGCGACGGCTTCTGGGCGCCCAGGCGGGGCCAGGCCACGCAGGAGCCGTGGAACCAGTCCCGGCAGAGCTGGCACTGCAGCATGCCCGGCCCCGAGGGCTGCCCGCACACGCACGACGGAGGGCCCGGGCCCGGCAGGGGCGGAGCGGCTTTCTGGGCGTTGGCGTGGCGGAGGCGCAGCATGCCCTCCTTCTCCTTCTGCTCGCCCTCCTTGAACGCCACGATCTGGGGAGAGACATTGGGGGCTTCAGGGTGTGACCCCCAACCACCCTAAGTGCCCTCCTGCTCCTTCTGCTCGCCCTCCTTGAACGCCACAGTCTGGAGGACACCAGGGGGTGAGAGGGGACAGAGATTGGGGGGTGACAGGGTTGGGGGGTTCAGGGTGTGACCCCCAACCCAAACCCCTCAGTGCTCTCCTTCTGCTCACCCTCGTTGAATGCTACAATCTGGGGGGGATCAGGGGGTCAGAGGGGACACAGACTGGGGGGTGACAGGGTTGGGGGGTTCAGGGTGTGACCCCCATCCCAAACCCCCTCAGTGCCCTCCTGCTCCTTCTGCTCAGCCCCCTTTAACACCACGATCTGGGGGGACAGAACAGGGTGAGAGGGGACAGGGACTGGGGGGTGACAGGGCGTGACCCCCACCCCAAACCCCCAAATGCCATGATCTGGGGTGAGGGAAAGCAGGGGTGACTGGGTGTGACCCCCCCAAGTCCAAAGCCTTGAGTGCCCTCCTGCTCCTTCTGCTCGCCCTCCTTGAATGTCACAACCTGGGGGGGATCAGGGGGTCAGAGGGGACAAGGTTGTGGGGTGACAGGGTTGGACCCCCACCCCAAGCCCCTGAATGTCAAAATATGGAGGAAAATTGGGAGTGTGAGGTGTGACAGGGATTGGGGGAAATGTGGGTGCCCCATCCCCAAAGCCCTGAACACCAAGATCTGGAGAGAAACTGGGAGTGTGAGAGGTGACAAGGACTGAGGGAATGTGGGTGCCCCCCATCCCAAAACCCCAAAACCCCCAATTTAGGGAGAACAAGGAACATGAGTGATAACAGCAATCGAGGTCAGATGTGGTGCCCCCCACCCCAAACACCTGAATGCCAAAATCTGGGGGACAGCAGGTGGTGAGAGGCAACAGGGGT
Organism: Zonotrichia albicollis; assembly: GCF_047830755.1. Classification (NCBI taxonomy): domain Eukaryota; kingdom Metazoa; phylum Chordata; class Aves; order Passeriformes; family Passerellidae; genus Zonotrichia; species Zonotrichia albicollis. The sequence goes on from NC_133852.1 coordinate 786,541, forward strand.
TGGGAGAAATGTGGGTGCCCCCCACCCCAAACCCCTGAACACCAAGATCTGGAGGGAAATTGGGAGTGTGAGAGGTGACAGGGTTGGGGGGGGGTCACAGGGTGCCCCCCAGCCCAAACCCCAATTCAGGGAGAACAACGAATATGAGTGGTGACAAGAATCAATGTCAGATGCGGTGCCCCCACCCCAAATCCCTGAATGTCAAAATCTGGAGGGAAATTGGGAGTGTGAAAGGTGACAAAAACCCCAAAACCCCCCAATTCAGGGAGAACAAGGAACGTGAGCGATAACAGCAATCAATGTCGGATGCGGTGCCCCCACCCCAAAGCCCCCAATCCCGCTGTGGGTGGGCACAGCAGGGACAGGAGCAGTGCCAGTGCTGGGGGTCCCGGGGTGCCCCCCACCCCCCCCCCAGCTCACCACAGCCCCGGGGTCCCGCAGGTCCTGCGCCGACAGCCCCAAGCTCTCGGCGTCCAGCCGGTACAGCCCCGGCTCCTGCCGCCACTTGAGCCTCTTGCTGCTGTCCGAGCCGGCGTCAGCACAGGGACACAGCACCTGGGGGGCACAGCGAGGGGTCAGCGCCCGGCCAGGACCCCCCCCCGGCCCCCCAGAGCGCCCCCAGACCCACCTCGAGCAGGGTGTAGCAGGAGTTCTTCTTGAGGAAGGTGCGGGAGGCCTTGTCCCGCCACGAGTGCGCCGTGCCCACCTGCACCTCGAGCTGCCGCAGCTCCTCCAGGCGCACGGGCAGGTCCCGGCCCACTGCCACCAGGCCCTCCAGGTCATCCAGGCACGGGTAGTGGTCACCGTTCTGGGGGGACACAGGGTCAGGGGTGACATGGGGACACGTGGGGACACGGCCACCAAGGCCTCCAGGTCATCCAGGCACGGGTAATGGTCACTGTTCTGGGGGGACACAGGGTCAGGGGTGACATGGGGACATGTGGGGACACATGGGGACACGGCCACCAAACCCTCCAGGTCATCCAGGAACGGGTAGTGGTCACCGTTCTGGGGGGACAGGGACAGGGGTGGCATGGGGACATGTGGGGACACATGGGGACACGTGGGGACACGGCCACCAAACCCTCCAGGTCATCCAGGCACGGGTAGTGGTCACCGTTCTGGGGGGACACAGGGTCAGGGGTGACATGGGGACATGTGGGGACACGGCCACCAAGGCCTCCAGGTCATCCACGCACGGGTAGTGGTCACCGTTCTGGGGGGACAGGGACATGGGGACACATGGGGACACGGCCACCAAGGCCTCCAGGTTATCCAGGCACGGGTAGTGGTCACCATTCTGAGGGGACAGGGACATGGGGACACATGGGGACACGGCCACCAAACCCTCCAGGTCATCCAGGCACGGGTAGTGGTCACCGTTCTGAGGGGACAGGGACATGGGGACACGGCCACCAAACTCTCCAGGTCATCCAGGCACGGGCAGTGGTCACCGTTCTGGGGGGACACAGGGTCAGGGGTGACATGGGGACACATGGGGACACGTGGGGACACGGCCACCAAGGCCTCCAGGTCATCCAGGCACGGGTAGTGGTCACTGTTGTGAGGGGACACAGGGTCAGGGGTGACATGGGGACATGTGGGGACATGTGGGGACACAGCCACCAGGCCCTCCAGGTCATCCGGGCACAGGTAGTGGTCACCGTTCTGGGGGGACAGGGACATGGGTGACGTGGGGACACAGCCATCAAACCCTCCAGGCACGGGTAATGGTCACCGTTCTGGGGGGACAGGGACATGGGGACACATGGGGACATGTGGGGACACAGCCATGAAACCCTCCAGGCACGGGTAATGGTCACCGTTCTGAGGGGACAGGGACATGGGTGACATGGGGACACGTGGGGACACATGGGGACACAGCCACCAAACCCTCCAGGTCATCCAGGCACGGGTAGTGGTCACTGTTGTCAGGGGACACAGGGTCAGGGGTGACATGGGGACACGGCCACCAAGGCCTCCAGGTCATCCAGGCACGGGTAATGGTCACCGTTCTGAGGGGACAGGGACATGGGGACACATGGGGACACGTGGGGACACGTGGGGACACGGCCACCAGGCCCTCCAGGCACGGGTAATGGTCACCGTTCTGGGGGGAGAGGGACATGGGTGACATGGGGACATGTGGGGACATGTGGGGACACATGGGGACATGCCATCCCACGGCCACCAGGCCTTCCAGGTCATCCAGGCACGGGTAGTGGTCACCGTTGTGAGGGGACACAGGGTCAGGGGTGACATGGGGACACATGGGGACACGTGGGGACACGGCCACCAAACCCTCCAGGTCATCCAGGCACGGGTAATGGTCACTGTTCTGGGGGGACACAGGGTCAGGGGTGACATGGGGACACGTGGGGACACGAGGGGACAGGAGTGGGGAGAGAGCGAGATGTGGGGGTGTGGGAGTGGGGGGCTGTGGGAGGAACAGGGATGGGACAGGATGGGGACATGGTGGCAGGGACAGGGACAGCAGGGACAGGGATGGGGCAGGATGTGGTCATGGGTGGCAGGAACAGGGACAGGACGGGATGGGGACATGGTGGCAGACGGGAGGTCCATGGGGACAGGGACGTGGAGGTGTCCAGTGTCCACAGGGACAGACTGGGGACACAGCAGTGTCCAGAGTCCATGACAGGGACAGGGAGGTGACCATGGGGACAGGATGGGGACACAGCACTGTCTCCTGTCCATAGGGACAGGTCAAGCATGTGCAATGGGGGACAGGGACACAAAAGTGTCCAGTGACCATGGGGACAGGATGGGGACACAGCAGTGTCCACTGTCCATGGGGACAGCATAGGATGGGATCACAGAAGTGTCCAGTGTCCACAGGGACAGGATGGGGACACAGAGGTGTCCAGTGTCCATGACAGGGACACAGCAGTGTCCGGGGGGGGCAGGATGGGGACACAGAGGTGTCCACTGTCCACGGGGCCAGGACAAGGATGTGCAATGTCCAGGGTCCATGGGGACACGATGGGGACACCAGGACAAGGACACAGGAGTGTCCAAGAGGACAGCGCAGGCACTCAGGGCTGTGCACTGAGGGGTCCCTGGGGGTCCCAGGGGCTCTCAGGGTGTCCCAGAGGGGCCCAGGGGGATCTCAGGGGGTCTCAGGGGGTCCCAGGGGGGTCCCGGGGGTGCAGAGCCCACCTGGATCTCCTCGACGTCGGCGATCCAGGCTCGGGCCTTGCCCAGGGCCTCCTTCAGGGCCTGGATGTTGGGCAGCAGCGCCGGAATGTTCTCGGCCTCCTTGATGATGGCAGCCAGCGTGGCCGGGGGGTGCTTCTGCCTGCAGGGGGCAGAGACAGGGGCCTGAGAGCCCTGAGAGCCCCGAGACCCCCAGAGACCCCCAGAGCCAGGGACCTGAGAGCCCCGAGACCCCCAGAGACCCCCCTGACACCCCCAGAGATCTCATCCCCCTGTCTCCTCTCAGGTGCAGCCCCCAGCCCCTTTATCTCCCCTTGGGTTGGGGTCTCTCCCCCTGGGGGTGGCTCCAGCCCCTTTATCTCCCCCTGAGTTGGGGTCCAGCCACTTCATCTCCCTTTGGGGAGGGGTCTCTCCCCCCGGGTCGGGGTCTCTCCCCCTGGGCATGTCTCCAGCCCCTTTATCTCCCCCTAGATTGGGGTCCAGCCCCTTTATCTCCCCTTGGGGACAGCTCCAGTCCCCTTATCTCCCCCCAGGTCGGGGTCTCTCCCCCTAGGCTGGGGTCCAGCCCCTTTATCTCCCCTTGGGGACAGCTCCAGTCCCTTTATGTCCCTTTGGGGACAGCTTCAGCCCCTTTATCTGCCCCTGGATTGGGGTCCAGCCCCTTTATCTCCCCTTGGGTTGGGGTCTCTCCCCCTGGGGGTGGCTCCAGCCCCTTTATCTCCCCCTGGGTTGGGGTCCAGCCCCCTTATCTCCCCTTGGGGACAGCTGCAGCCCCCTTATCTCCCCCCAGTTCGGGGTCTCTCCCCCTGGGCATGTCTCCAGCCCCTTTATCTCCCCCTGGATTGGGGTCCAGCCCCTTTATCTCCCTTTGGGGAGGGGTCTCTCCCCCTGGTTCGGGGTCTCTCCCCCTGGGGGTGGATCCAGCCCCTTTATCTCTCCCTGGGTTGAGCTCCAACCCTTTTATCTCCCCCCAGGTCGGGGTCTCTCCCCCTGGATTGGGGTCCAGCCCCTTTATCTCCCTTTGGGAAGGGGTCTCTCCCCCTGGGGATGACCCCAGGCCCTTTATCTCCCCTTGGGTTGGGGTCTCTCCCCCTGGATTGGGGTCCAGCCCCTTTATCTCCCCTTGGGGACAGCTCCAGCCCCCTTATCTCCCCCCAGTTCGGGGTCTCTCCCCCTGGGTTGGGGTCCAGCCCCTTTATCTCCCCCTGGGTTGGGGTCCAGCCCCTTTATCTCCCTTTGGGGAGGCTCCAGCCCCTTTATCTCCCCCTGGATTGGGGTCCAGCCCCTTCATCTCCCTTTGGGGAGGGGTCTCTCCCCCCGGGGATGCCCCCAGCCCCCTGACCTGGCCTCGAGGCACATCTGCGCCTTCTCCTCCCAGCGCTGGGCGATGGTCAGCAGCTCCTGCAGCTCGGCCATGGCCACGTCCACGGCGGGGCTGGGCGCCACGGTGCGGCCGGCCTGGATGAGGCCGCGCATGACGGGCAGGGGGACGCGGGCGCGCGGGGACCGCAGGGTGGCCGTCACCTCCTCGAGCCACGCGGCCTGGGCCAGCTGCCGCTCCAGCCGCCGGCCCTCGGGCACCTCCACGCCCAGGCGGGCGCCGCGCTCCAGCAGCTCCTGCAGGGCCCCCGGCGCCGGCGGGGGAACGGCCAGGGCGGCTCGGGCCTCGGCCTGGAACGCCTCGACACGGTCCAGCAGGGCCTGGGGACACGGGGACAGTGTGGGACAGTGTGGGACATCGTGGGGACACACAGGGGACAGTGGGGGACACCCCAGAGATCCCCACCCCTCGGCCTGGAACACCTCGACACGGTCCAGGAGAGCCTGGGGACACACAGGGGACAGTGTGGGACATCGTGGGGACAGTGTGGGGACATCATGGGGACACCCCAGAGATCCCCACCCCTCGGCCTGGAACGCCTCGACACGGTCCAGCAGGGCCTGGGGACACCGGGACAGTGTGGGGACAGTGTGAGACATCGTGGGGACACACAGGGACAGATAGGGGACAGGGTGGGACATCGTGGGGACACACAGGGGACAGTGTGGGACACACAGGGACAGATAGGGGACAGTGTGGGACATCGTGGGGACAGTGTGGGACATCGTGGGGACACGCCAGAGATCCCCACCCCTCGGCCTGGAACGCCTCGACACGGTCCAGCAGGGCCTGGGGACACAGGGACAGTGTGGGACACTGTGGGGACAGTGTGGGACATCGTGGGGACATCGTGGGGACACACAGGTGACAGTGTGGGACATCGTGGGGACACCCCAGAGATTCACCCCCCTCTGCCTGGAACGCCTCGACACGGTCCAGCAGGGCCTGGGGACACAGGGACAATGTGGGACACTGTGGGGACACAGATGGGACACCCCAGAGATTCACCCCCCTTGGCCTGGAACACCTCAACACGGTCCAGCAGGGCCTGGGGGAGCATGGGGACAGTGTGGGGACATCGTGGGGACACAAAGGGGACAGTGTGGGGACAGTGTGGGACATCGTGGGGACACAGGGACATGGGGTTAGGGATGGACAGGGGACAGTGTGGGACACAGAGGGACAACACTGAGACACAGTGTGACACCCCTGGGACACAGAGGGACAGCACCAGGACACGGAGGGACATGCCTGGGACATCTCTGGGACACTGTGTGACACCATGGGACACTGTGTGACACCGTGTCCCACCTGCACGTCCCCAGTCTGGTGCATAATGCAGTGTGACCCCATGTGACCCCAGGTGACCCCGTGTGACCCCCGTGTGACTCCACGTGACACTGTGTGATCCTGTGTGACACTGTGTGACCCCAGGTGACAATGTGTGACCCCGTGTGACAATGTGTGACACCCCGTGTGACAATGTTGCCCTGTCCCACCTGCATGTCCCCGATCTGGTGCATGATGCAGTGTGACCCCGTGTGACCCCATGTGACCCCGTGTGACCCCGTGTGACCCTGTGTGACCCCATGTCCCACCTGCACGTCCCCGATCTGGTGCATCACGCAGGGCAGTTGGTTCATCTGCTCCAGGAACGCCCGCAGCTCCTCCAGCGTCAGCGCCGGCGCCGGGACCCTGCGGGGACAGGGACATGGTGGGGACACTGCGGGGACATGGTGGGGACACTGCGGGGACAGGGACACTGAGGGGACACTGTGGGGACATTGTGGGGACAGGGACATTGTGGGGACACTGCGGGGACAGGGACATTGTGGGGACACTGCGGGGACAGGGACATGGTGGGGACACTGCGGGGACATGGTGGGGACACTGAGGGGACACTGCGGGGACAGGGACATGGTGGGGACACTGAGGGGACACTGCGGGGACAGGGACATTGTGGGGACACTGCGGGGACAGGGACATGGTGGGGACACTGAGGGGACATTGTGGGGACACTGTGGGGACAGGGACATGGTGGGGACACTGCGGGGACAGGGACATGGTGGGGACACTGCGGGGACAGGGACATGGTGGGGACACTGCGGGGACACTGCGGGGACAGGGACATGGTGGGGACACTGCGGGGACAGGGACATTGTGGGGACACTGCGGGGACCCTGCGGGGACAGGGACATGGTGGGGACACTGCGGGCCACTGCGGGGACAGGGACACTGTGGGGACACTGCGGGGACAGGGACACTGTGGGGACACTGCGGGGACAGGGACATTGTGGGGACAGGGACACTGTGGGGACACTGCGGGGACAGGGACATTGTGGGGACACTGAGGGGACAGGGACACTGTGGGGACAGGGACATTGTGGGGACACTGAGAGGACATGGTGGGGACACTGTGGGGACATGGTGGGGATACTGCAGGGACAGGGACATGGTGGGGACACTGCGGGGACATTGTGGGGACACTGCGGGGACACTGAGGGGACAGGGACATTGCGAGGACACTGAGGGGACAGGGACATTGCGGGGACACTGAGGGGACACTGCAGGGACAGGGACATTGCGGGGACACTGCGGGGACAGGGACATTGTGGGGACATGGACGGGACAGGGACATTGCAGGGACAGGGATATTGCTGGGGACACAGAGGAGACAGGGACATTGCGGGGACACTGAGGGGACAGGGACATTGCGGGGACACTGAGGGGACACTGCAGGGACAGGGACATTGCGGGGACACTGCGGGGACAGGGACATTGTGGGGACATGGACGGGACAGGGACATTGCAGGGACAGGGATATTGCTGGGGACACAGAGGAGACAGGGACATTGCGGGGACAGGGACATTGTGGGGACACTGCGGGGACAGGGACACTCAGGGGACAGGGACATTGTGGGGACACGGAGGGGACAGCGACACTGAGGGGACACCTGGGGACACTGTGGGGACACTGGTGACACTTGGGGGACAGCTGAGGACACTCTGGGGACAGCTGGGGACACTCTGGGGACACTGCCCTGCTGGTGACACTCTGGTAACACTCTGGGGGACACCCTGGTAACACTCTGGGGACACCCTGGTGACACCATGGGACACTCTGGGGACACTGGTGACACTGCCCTGCTGGTGACACTCTGGGGACACCATGGGGACAGCTGATGACACTCTGGTGACACTCTGGGGACAGCAGGGAACACTCTGGTGACACTGTGGGGACTCTCTGGGGACACTCTGGTGACAGCGTGGTGACACTGGCGACACTACCCCGCTGGTGACACACTGGGGACACCGTGGTGACACTGTGGTGACACTGTGGGACACTCTGGTGACACTCTGGGGACACCGTGGTGACAGTGGTGACACTCTGAGGACACTGTGGGGACCCTGCAGGGACACTAGTGACACTGTGGGGACACTCTGGTGACACTCTGGTGGCACTCTGGTGACACTGTGGTGACACTTGGGGACATTGTGGGGACACTGGTGACACTTGGGGGACACCGTGGGGACACTGTGGTGACACTGCCTGGCTGGTAACACTCTGGGGACACTCTGGGGACACCGTGGGACACTCTGGTGATGCTGCCCTGCTGGGGACACTCTGGGGACACCGTGGGACACCCTGGTGACACCGGTGGCACTGTCCTGCTGGGGACACCGTGGGGACACTCTGGTGACACTGTGGGGACACTGGTGACACTTGGGGGGACACCGTGGGGACACCCTGGTGACACACTGGGGACACCGTGGGACACTCTGGTGACACTGTGGTGACACACTGGTGACACTTGGGGGACACCGTGGGGACACCATGGTGACACTCCGGTGACACTGCCTGGCTGGTAACACTCTGGTAGCACTCTGGGGACACCGTGGGACACTCTGGTGACACCATGGTGACACCCTGGTGACACCGGTGGCACTGCCCTGCTGGGGACACCGTGGGGACACTCTGGTGACACTCTGGTGACACTGTGGTGACACTGTGGTGACACTTGGGGGACACCGTGGGGACACCATGGTGACACTCTGGTGACACTGCCCTGCTGGTGACACTCTGGTAGCACTCTGGGGACACCGTGGGACACCCTGGTGACACACTGGTGACACCCTGGTGACACCGGTGGCACTGCCCTGCTGGGGACAGCAGGGAACACTGTGGTGACACTGTGGTGACACTTGGGGGACACCGTGGGGACACCATGGTGACACTATGGTGACACTACCCTGCTGGTGACACTCTGGTAGCACTCTGGGGACACCGTGGGACACTCTGGTGACGCTGCCCTGCTGGGGACACTCTGGGGACACCATGGGGACACTCTGGTGACACCGTGGTGACACACTGGGGACACTCTGGTAACACTCTGGTGACACTCTGGGGACACCGTGGGACACCCTGGTGACACCGGTGGCACTGCCCTGCTGGGGACACCGTGGGGACACTCTGGTGACACACTGGTGACACCGTGGTGACACTGGTGACGATGTGGTGACACACTGGGGACACTCTGGTGACACTGCCTGGCTGGTGACACCCTGGTGACACTCTGGTGACACCCTGGTGACACTGTGGTGACACCGTGGTGACACCGTGGTGACACCCCGGCACTGACCCGGTCTCCTGGGAGCTGATGAGCCCCAGCGCCTCGGACACGCAGCGCTCGGCCTGGCGCAGGCAGCCCTTGAGGCGGTGCAGGAGCTCGTTCTCGGGGAACTTGCGCTCGCGCGCCTCCGACTCCAGCGCGCGCAGCTCCTCCAGCGCTGCGGGGCGGGCACGGGGTCGGGCTGGGCTCTGAGCCCTGGAGCCCCCTTGGGAGCCCCCAAATCCCCCTTGGGAGCCCCCCAAAACCCTCCCTGGGAGCCCCCAAATCCCCTTGGGAGCCCCCTAAAACCCCTGGAGAGCCCCCCCAAACCCCTGTCGAGAGAACACCCCTTGGGAGCCCCCAAAACCCCCTCGGGAACGCCCCAAAATCCCCCTTGAGAGCCCCCTTGGGAGCCCCCCAAAACCCTCCCTGGAGAGCTCCCTTGACAGCCCCCCAAAACCCCCCTGGGACTCCCCAAATCCCCCTTGGGAGCCCCCAAATCCCCTTGGGAGCCCCCTTAAAACCCTCTTGGGAGCCCCCAAAATTCCCCTTGGGAGTCCCCCCAAACCTGCCCTAGAGAGCCCCCCAAAACCCCCTTGGGAGCCCCCCAAACCTGCCCTGGAGAGCCCCCCAAAACCCCCTTGGGAGCCCCCCGAAGCTTCCCTGGAGAGCGCCCAAAACCCCTCTACAGAGCCCCCAAAACCACTCCTCAGAGTCCCCCAAAAACCCTCCTTGGGAACCCCCAAAATTCCCTGGGGAGTCCCCCCACACCTGCCCTAGAGAGCCCCCCAAAACCCCCTTGGAGAGCCCCCCAAAACCCTCCCTGGAGAGCTCCCTTGACAGCCCCCCAAAACCCCCCTGGGACTCCCCAAATCCCCCTTGGGAGCCCCCCAAAACCCTCCCTGGGAGCCCCCAAATCCCCCTTGGGAGCCCCCAAATCCCCCTTGGAGCCCCCTTGGAGAGCCCTCAAAATCCCCTTGGGAGTCCCCAAAACTCCCCTGGACAGAGTCCCCCAAATCCCCCTGGGAACCCCCCAAAATCCCCTTGAGAGTCCCCCTGGAGAGCCCTCCAAAACCCCATGAGAGCCCCCAAAAACCCCCTTGGGAGCTCCCCAAAGCTTCCCTGGAGAGCGCCCAAACCCCCTCTACAAAACCCCCAAAACCAGTCCTGAGAGTCCCCCAAAAACCCTCCTTGGGAACCCCCAAAATTCCCCTGGGGAGTCCCCCCAAAGCTTCCCTGGAGAGCCCCCAAATCCCCCTTGAGAGCCCCCCAAAACCCTCCCTGGAGAGCTCCCTTGACAGCCCCCCAAAACCCCCCTTGGACTCCCCAAATCCCTCTTGGGAGCCCCCAAATCCCCCTTGGGAGCCCCCTTGGAGAGCCCTCAAAATCCCCTTGGGAGTCCCCAAAACTCCCCTGGACAGAGTCCCCCAAATCCCCTGGGGAACCCCCCAAAATCCCCTTGGGAGCCCCCTTGGAGAGCCCTCCAAAACCCCCATGAGAACCCCCCAAACACCCTTGGGAACCCCCCAAAACCCCCTGGAGAACCCCTTTGGGAGTGCCCTACACCCCCACTGAGAGCCCCCCAAAACCCACTTGAGAGCCCTCCAAACCCTCCCCTTGGGAGCCCCCCAAAACCCCCCTGGAGAGCCCCCAAAACGCCCTGGAGAGCCCCCTTGAGAGCCCCCCAACCCCCCCTCAGAGAGCTCCCCCAAAATCCCCTTGAGAACCCCCCAAATCACCCCTTGGGAGTCCCCCTTGGAACCCCCCAAAACCCCCCTGGAGAGCCCCCCAAAAGCCCCTTGGAGTCTTCAAAATCCTCCTTGAGAGCTCCCCAAAAACCCCCCCGGAGAGCCCCCAAACCCCCTGGGGAGCCCTCAAAACCCACTGGGGACCCCCAAATGCCCCTTGAGAGCCCCCCAAAACCCCCCTGAAAGTCCCCAAAACCCCCTTGGAGAGCCCCAAAACCCCCATTAAGAGCCTCAAACCCCCCTGGAGCCCCCCAAAACCCCCTGGAGAGCCCCCTTGGAAACCCCCCAAAACCCCATTGAGAGCCCCCAAACCCCCTCGGGACCCCCAAACCCCCTGGGGACCCCCAAATGCCCCTTGAGAGCCCCCCAAAAACCCCTTGAGAGCCCCCAAAACCCCCTGGAAAGCCCCCAAACCCTCCTTTGGAGTCCCCCAAAACTCCCCTTGGGAGCCCCCAAACCCCCATTAAGGGGGGGCTTGAGAGTCCCCCAAAACACCCTTGGAGAGCCCCCCAAAACCCCACTGAGAGCCCCAAACTCCCTTGGGACCCCCAAAACCCCCCTGAGAGCCCCCAAACTCCCTTGGGAGCCCCCAAACCCTCTGGGGACCCCCAACACCCCCTAGAGAGCCCCCTTGGGAACCCCCCAAAACCCCATTGAGAGCCCCCAAACCCCCTTGGGAGCCCCCAAACCCCCTGGGGAGCCCTCAAAACCCCCCTTGAGAGCCCCCAAAATCCCCCTGAGAGCCCCCTTGGGAGGCCCCCAAACCCCCTAGAGAGCCCCCTTGGGAACCCCCCCAAAACCCCATTGAGAGCCCCCAAAACCCCCCTTGAGAGCCTCCCAAAACCCCCCTGGAGCCCCTCAAACCCCCCTTGGAAGCCCCCTAAACCCTCTGGAACTCCCCCCAAAACCCCCATTAAGAGCCCCAAACCCCCCTTGGAGAGCCCCCCAAACCCCCCTGGAGCCCCCCAAAGCCCCCCGGGGACCCCCACTCACTGCGCTTGCGGCCGTCCTCCACCTCGAGGGCGACGCGCACCTTGTTGGCCCAGGTGTCGAAGGACTCCGCGCGCACCTTGAGCTTGTGCAGCATGGCCGGCAGCTCGTCCAGGGTGTAGCGGTACCTGGGGGGCACTGGGGGTCACTGGGGGGCTCTGGGGGCACCCCAAAAGGGACACCCGGCACCCCCAGACTGAGCTCAGGGGGTGTGGGGAGCAGAGAGCTGCCCCAAATTGGTAGAGGAGCCACCAGGTTGTGGCTCCCAGGGACACCCCGAGATCTTCAGCACCCCCAAACCACAGCCAGGGTGACATCAGGACCCACAGGTCAACCCCATGTGCGTCCCCAGGGTCACATCAAAGGTCCCCAGCCCCCCAAACCCCATTCAACCCCCCCAAACCCCATTCAACCCCCAAAACCCCATTTAAATCCCCTCAAACCCCATTCAACCCCCCCCAAACCCACTAAACTCCATTCAAACCCCCCAAACCCCCTCCAAACCCCCCTAAACTCCATTTAAACCCCACCAAACCCCATTTAAACCCCTCCAAACCCCACTAAACTTCATTCAAACCCCATTTAAAGCCCCCCAACCCCACTCCAACCTCCCCAAACCCCTCTCCAAGCCCCCCAAACCCCATTCAACCCCCCAAACCCCATTCAACGCCCCGTAACCTCATTCAAACCCCTCCAAACCCCATTTAAACCAAATTTAAACCCCCCCAAACCCCTCTCCAAGCCCCCCAAACCCCATTCAACCCCAAAACCCCATTAAACCCTCCCAAACCCCATTCAAACACCCCCAAACCCCATTCAAACCCCCCCAAACCCCACTAAACTCCATTCAAACCCCATTCAAACACCCCCAGACCCCATTCAAACTCCCCCAAACCCCACCAAACCCCATTTAAACCCCATATAACCCCCTCAAACCCCATTCAAACGCCCCCAAACCCCACTAAACTCCATTTAAACCCCATTTAAACCCTTCTCTCACCCTCCCAAACTCCATTCAAACCCCTCCAAACCCCCTTCAAACCCCACTAAATCCCATTTAAACTCCATAGAACCCCCCCAAACCCCATTCAAACCCCACTAAACTCCATTGAAACCCCCCAAACCCCTCTCCAAGCCCCCCAAACCCCATTTAACCACCCCCAAACCCCATTCAAACCCCCCAAACCCCATTCAATCCCTCAAAACCCCATTCAACCTCCCCAAAGCCCTCTCCAAACCCCATTCAAACCCCCAAAATCCCTCTTCAAACCCCCCTAAACCCCATCTAAACCCCCCAAACCTCATTCAAACCCCCCTAAACCCCATCTAAACCCCTCTCTCACCCCCCAAACCCCATTCAAACCCCTCCAAACCCCCCCAAACTCCATTCAACCCTTCCCAAACCCCCTCCAAACCCCACTAAACTCCATTTAAACTCCCCAAACCCTTCTCCAAACCCCACTAAACCCCATTTAAATCCTCTCAAACCCCTCCAAACCCCACTAAACTCCATTCAAACCCCATTTAAACCCTTCTCTCACCCTCCCAAACTCCATTCAAACGCCTCCAAACCCCCTTCAAACCCCCCCAAACCCCACTAAACCCCATTTAAACCCCATATAACCCCCTCAAACCCCATTCAAAGCCCCCCAAACTCCACTAAACTCCATAGAACCCCCCCAAACCCCATTCAAACCCCACTAAACTCCATTTAAACTCCCCAAACCCTTCTCCAAACCCCACTAAACCCCATTTAAACCCTCCCAAACCCCATTCAAACACCCCCAGACCCCATTCAAACCCCTCCAAACCCCATTCAAACTCCCCCAAACTCCCCCAAACCCCACCAAACCCCATTTAAACCTCCTCAAACCCCATTCAATCCCCCCCAAACCCCACTAAACTCCATTCAAAGCCCCCAAACCCCCTCCAAACGCCACTAAACTCCATTTAAACCCTTCTCTCACCCTCCCAAACTCCATTCAAATGCCTCCAAACCCCCTTCAAACCCCCCCAAACCCCATTTAAACCCCATATAACCCCCTCAAACCCCATTCACCCCCCCCAAACCCCCTCCAAACCCCACTGAACTCCATTCAAAGCCCCCAAACCCCCTCCAAACCCCACTGAACTCCATTTAAACCCTTCTCTCACCCTCCCAAACTCCATTCAAACCCCTCCAAACCCCCTCCAAACCCCACTAAACCCCATTTAAACCCTCTCAAACCCCATTTAAACCCCTCCAAACCCCACTAAACTCCATTCAAACCCCATTTAAAGCCCCCCAACCCCACTCAAACCTCCCCAAACCCCTCTCCAAGCCCCCCAAACCCCATTCAACCCCCAAAACCCCATTTAAACCCTCCCAAACCCCATTCAAACACCCCCAGACCCCATTTAAACCCCACCAAAGCCCATTTAAGCCCCCCCAAACCCCACTAAACTCCATTCAACCCCCCCAAACCCCATTCAAACCCCCCAAACCCCATTCAAACCCCCCAAACCCCATTCAAACCCCACTAAACTCCATTTAAACTCCCCAAACCCTTCTCCAAACCCGACCAAACCCCATTTAAACCCTCTAAACCCCATCCAAACCCCTCCAAACCCCACTAAACTCCATTCAAACCCCATTTAAATCCTTCTCTCACCCACCCAAACACCATTCAAACCCCCCCAAACCCCACTAAACCCCATATAACCCACTCAAACCCCATTCAAAGCCCCCCAAACCCCACTAAACTCCATTCAACCCCCCAAACCCCATTCAAACCCCCGTAAACTCCATTTAAACTCCCCAAACTCTTCTCCAAAACCCACTAAACTCCATTTAAACCCCACCAAAGCCCATTTAAACCCTTTCAAACCCCATTTAAACCCTCTCAAACCCCACTAAACTCCATTCAAACCCCTTTTAAAGCCCCCCAACCCCACTCAAACCTCCCCAAACCCCTCTCCAAGCCCCCCAAACCCCATTCAACCCCCCCAAAACCCCATTTAAACCCTCCCAAACCCCATTCAAACACCCCCAGACCCCATTCAAACACCCCCAGACCCCACCAAACCCCATTTAAACCCCCTCAAACCCCATTCAACCCCCCCCAAAACCCCACTAAACTCCATTCAAACCCCATTTAAACCCTTCTCACCCTCCCAAACCCCCTTCAAACCCCCCCAAACCCCACAAAACTCCATAGAACCCCCTCAAACCCCATTCAAATCCCCTCCAAACACCACTAAACTCCATTCAAAGCCCCCAAACCCCCCTAAACTCCATTTAAACCCCACCAAACCCCATTCAAACCTCTCCAAACCCCACTAAACTCCATTCAAACCCCTTTTAAAGCCCCCCAACCCCACTCAAACCTCCCCAAACCCCTCTCCAAGCCCCCCAAACCCCATTCAACCCCCCCAAACCCCATTTAAACCCTTCCAAACCCCATTCAAACACCCCCAGACCCCATTTAAACCCTCCCAAACCCCATTCAAACACCCCCAGACCCCACTAAACCCCATTTAAACCCCCTCAAACCCCATTCAACCCCCCCAAACCCCACTAAACTCCATTCAAAGCCCCCAAACCCCCTCCAAACGCCACCAAACTCCATTCAAACCCCTCCAAACCCCACTAAACCCCATTTACACCCCATATAACCCCCTCAAACCCCATTCACCCCCCCCAAACCCCACTAAACTCCATTCAAACCCCCCCAAACCCCATTCAAACCCCACTAAACTCCATTTAAACCCCACCAAACCCCATTTAAGCCCCCCCAAACCCCATTTAACACCCCCAGCCCCCCACCTGAGGTACTGCTTGCTGCGGGGGCACTTGCACAGGTCGTCCATGTGGTAGAGGCAGACGAGGCCCTGGGGGCAGTCGTAGCAGGCCAGGGCAGACAGGAAGCACGTGGTCTTGCACTTGTCACACTGCCGCTCGTCGTCGGGCAGCAGCTCGAAGGCCTCGCGCTCGGCCTCCGTGATGCCCTGGGGGGCAAAGAAATGACTATCAGAACCCCCATATGGAGATTTTGGGGTGTTCTCAGCAGCCCCAATCCCTTCATGATGCTCTGACTGGGAAAAAAATCCTGTCAGATCCCCTCTTGCATTCCTGCTCTGTCTCTGGGATGTCCTGAGGGGCCAAAAAACCAACATCAGTACCCCCATATGGAGATTTTGGGGTGTTCTCAGCACCCCCAAGCCCTTTGTGATGCTCTGACTGGGATAAAAATTCTCTCAGATTTCCCCTTACAGCTCCAACCCTTCCTGCTCTGCCTCCGGGATGCCCTGGGGGGCAGGAAAATGGACATCAGAACCCCCCATGGAGATTCTGGGGTGTCCCTGTACTCCTAATCCCTCCATGATCCTCTCAAAGGGATAAAAATTCCCTCAGATTTCCCCTTACAGCTCCAACCCTTCCTGCTCAGCCTCCGTGATGCCCTGGGGGGCAGGAAAATGGATATCAGACACCCCCATATGGAGATTTTGGGGTGTTCTCAGCACCCCCAATCCCTTTGTGATGCTCTGAGAGGGATAAAAATCCTGTCAGATCCCCTCTTGCATTCCTGCTCTGCCTCTGGGATGCCTTGGGGAGGTAAAAACCCCGACATCAGAGCCCCTCGGGGGTGTTTTGGGGTGTTCTCAGCATCCCCAAGCCCTTTGTGATGCCCTCAGAGGGATAAAAATTCTATCAGATTCTCCCCAGTTCTGTCACATTTCCCTCTGCAGCTCCAATCCTCCCTGCTTGGCCTCCGTGATGCCCTGGGGGGCAAAGAAATGACTATCAGAACCCCCATATGGAGATTTTGGGGTGTTCTCAGCACCCCCTGATGCTCTGAGAGGGATAAAAATTCTGCCAGATTTTCCCCTGTAGCTCCAACCCTTCCTGCTCTGCCTCCGTGATGTCCTGGGGGGCAGAATAATGGACATCAGAACGCCCACATAGAGATTTTGGGGTGTCCCTGTACTCCTAATCCCTCCATGATCCCCTCAAAGGGATAAAAATTCCCTCAGATTTCCCCTGCAGCTCCAACCCTTCCTGCTCTGCCTCTGTGATTCCCTGGGGGGCAGAAAAACCAACATCAGTACCCCCATATAGAGATTCTGGGGTGTTCTCAGCACCCCCAATCCCTTCGTGATGCTCTGACTGGGATAAAAATCCTGTCAGATCCCCTCTTGCATTCCTGCTCTGTCTCTGTGATGCCCTGAGGAGCAGAAAAACCATCATCAGTACCCCCATATGGAGATTTTGGGGTGTTCTCAGCAGCCCCAATCCCTTCGTGATGCTCTGAGAGGGATAAAAATTCTGTCAGATTTTCCCCTGTAGCGCCAACCCTCCCTGCTCTGCCTCCGTGATGCCCTGAGGGAGCAGGGCATCAGAACCCCCATATGGAGATTTTGGGGTGTTCTCAGCAGCCCCAAGCCCTTTGTGATCCTTTCAAAGGGATAAAAATTCCCTCAGATTTCCCCTGTAGCTCCAACTCTTTCTGTTCTGTCTCTGGGATGCCCTGAGGGAGCAGGAAAATGGACATCAGAACCCCCACATAGAGATTCTGGGGTGTTCTCAGCACCCCATGATGCTCTGAGAGGGATAAAAATTCTCTCAGATTTCCCCTACAGCTTCAACCCTCCCTGCTCTGCCTCTGTGATGCCCTGGGGGACAGGAAAATGGATATCAGACACCCCATAGAGAGATTTTGGGGTGTTCTCAGCAGCCCCAATCCCTTTGTGATGCTCTGACTGGGATAAAAATCCTGTCAGATCCCCTCTTGCATTCCTGCTCTGCCTCTGGGATGTCCTGAGGGGCAGAAAAACCAACATCAGAACTCCCATATGGAGATTTTGGGGTGCTCTCAGCAGCCCCAAGCCCTTCGTGATGCTCTGAGAGGGATAAAAATTCTGCCAGATTTTCCCCTGTAGCTCCAACCCTTCCTGCTCTGTCTCTGGGATGCCCTGAGGGGCAGAAAAACCAACATCAGTACCCTCATATGGAGATTTTGGGGTGTTTTCAGCAGCCCCAAGCCCTTTGTGATGCTCTGAGAGGGATAAAAATTCCCTCAGATTTCCCCCTGTAGCTCCAACCCTTCCTGCTCTGCCTCCGTGATGCCCTGAGGGGGCAGCAAAATGGACATCAGAACCCCCACATAGAGATTTTGGGGTGTTCTCAGCACCCCCAATCCCTTTGTGATGCTCTGACTGGGATAAAAATTCTGTCAGATTTTCCCCTGTAGCTCCAACCCTTCCTGCTCTGCCTCCGTGATGCCCTGAGGAGCAGAAAAACCATCATCAGTACCCCCATATGGAGATTTTGGGGTGTCCCTGTACTCCTAATCGCTCCAGTATCCTCTCAAAGGGATAAAAATTCCCTCAGATTTCCCCCTGTAGCTCCAACACTTCCTGCTCTGCCTCTGGGATGCCCTGGGGGGCAGGAAAATGGATATCAGAACCCCCACATGGAGATTTTGGGGTGTTCTCAGCAACCCCAATCCCTTCGTGATGCTCTGACTGGGATAAAAATTCTCTCAGATTTCCCCTGCAGCTCCAACCCTTCCTGCTCTGCCTCCGCGATGCCCTGAGGAGCAGAAAAACCAACATCAGAACCCCCATATGGAGATTTTGGGGTGTCCCTGTACTCCTAATCCCTCCATAATCCCCTCAAAGGGATAAAAATTCTGTCAGATTTCCCCCTGTAGCTCCAACCCTTCCTGCTCTGCCTCCGTGATGCCCTGAGGGGGCAGGAAAATGGATATCAGACACCCCACATAGAGATTTTGGGGTGTTCTCAGCACCCCCTGATGCTCTGACTGGGATAAAAATTCTCTCTTATTTCCCCTGCAGCTTCAACCCTTCCTGCACTGCCTCCGTGATGTCCTGAGGGGCAGAAAAACCAACATCAGTACCCCCATATGGAGATTTTGGGGTGTTCTCAGCACCCCCTGATGCTCTGACTGGGATAAAAATCCTGTCAGATTTTCCCCTGCAGCTCCAACCCTTCCTGCTCTGCCTCTGGGATGCCCTGTGGGGCAAAAAAACCAACATCAGAACCCCCATATGGAGATTTTGGGGTGTCCCTGCACTCCTAATCCCACCATGATCCCCTCAAAGGCATAAAAATTCTCTCAGATTTCCCCCTGTAGCTCCAACCCTTCCTGCTCTGCCTCTGTGATGCCCTGGGGGGCAGGAAAATGGGTATCAGAACCCCCACATAGAGATTTTGGGGTGTTCTCAGCAGCCCCAAGCCCTTTGTGATGCTCTGACTGGGATAAAAATCCTGTCAGATCCCCTCCTGCATTCCTGCTCTGCCTCTGTGATGCCCTGGGGGGGCAGGAAAATGGACATCAGAACCCCCACACAGAGATTTTGGGGTGTCCCTGCACTCCTAATCCCTCCATGATCCTCTCAAAGGGATAAAAATTCTGCCAGATTTCCCCCTGTAGCTCCATCTCTTTCTGTTCTGCCTCTGGGATGCCCTGGGGGGCAGGAAAATGGACATGAGAACCCCCATATGGAGAGATTTTGGGGTGTTCTCAGCACCCCCTGATGCTCTGACTGGGATAAAGAATCCTGTCAGATCCCCTCCTGCATTCCTGCTCTGCCTCTGGGATGTCCTGAGGGGGCAGGGAAATGGATATCAGAAGCCCCATATAGAGATTTTGGGGTGTTCTCAGCACCCCCAAGCCCTTTGTGATGCTCTGACTGGGATAAAAATTCTCTCAGATTTCCCCTTGTAGCTCCAACTCTTCCTGCTCAGCCTCCGTGATGCCCTGAGGGGCAGGAAAATGGACATCAGAACCCCCATATGGAGATTTTGGGGTGTTCTCAGCAGCCCCTAACACCCCCATAACCCCCTGAGGGTGGCACAAACACGACCCTCACCCCTTCCCCAGGGGTTTTGGGGTGTCCTTAACACCCCTAACCCCTCTGTGACCTCCCAGGGGGGCACAGGGGAGCTTTTGGGGTGCCCCAAACCCCTATAACCTCCTGAAGGAGGCACAAACACAACCCCCACCCCCTCCCCAGGGGTTTTGGGGTGCCCCAAACACCCCCAACCCCCCCATAACCCACTAAGGGGGGCCCAAACACAACCCTCACCCCTTCCTCAGGGATTCTGGGGTGCCCCTAACACCCCCATAATCCCCTGAGGGTGGCACAAACACGACCCTCACTCACTCCCCAGAGCTTCTGGGGTGCCCCCAACACCCCCATAATCCCCTGAGGGTGGCACAAACCCAACTCTCACCCCTTCCCCAGGGGTTTTGGGGTGCCCTTAACACCCCTAACCCCTCTGTGACGTCCCAGGGGGGCACAGGGGAGCTTTTGGGGTGCCCGAAACACCCCCAGTACCCCCATAACCCCCTGAAGGTGACACAAACACGACCCTCAACCCCTCTCCAGAGCTTTTGGGGTGCCCCAAACACCCCCAACCCCCCCATAACCCACTAAGAGGGGCACAAACACAACCCTCACCCTTTCCTCAGGGATTCTGGGGTGCCCAGTACCCCCATAACCCCCCGAGGGTGGCACAAACACAACCCCCACCCCCTCCCCAGGGGTTTTGGGGTGCCCCAAAAGTGCCACAACTACCCCCCCCCTCCATCCCCCCACCCCTTCCCCTTTGTGGGCGCCCCCCACCCCCTGTTTTCGGGGGCACCCCCAACCCTCCCATAACCCCCAAGGGTGGCACAAACACGACCCTCATCCCTTCCCCAGAGCTTTTGGGGTCCCTCCAGCACCCCCAAACCCCTCTGTGACTTCCCAAGGGAGCACTGGGCAGCTTTTGGGGCACCCGAAACCCTCCATAATCCCCTGAAGGTGGCACAAACACGACCCTCACTCACTCCCCAGAGCTTCTGGGGTGCCCCTAACACCCCCATAACCCCCCAAGAGTGACACAAACATGACCCTCACCCCTTCCCCAGGGGTTTTGGGGTGCCCTTAACACCCCTAACCCCTCTGGGACCTTTCAGGGGAGCACAGGGGAGCTTTTGGGGTGGCCCAAACCCCTACAACCCCCTGAGGGTGACACAACCACAACCATCACCCCTTCCCCAGACTTTTCGGGGTGCCCCTAACACCCCCATAACTCACTGAGGGTGACACAAACACAACCCTCAGCCCCTTCCAAGAGCTTTTGGGGTGCCCCTAACACCCCCACAACCCACTAAGGGGGCCCCAAACACAACCCTCACCCCTTCCTCAGGGATTCTGGGGTGTCCAGTACCCCCATAACCCCCTGAGGGTGGCACAAACACAACCCCCACCCCCTCCCCAGGGGTTTTGGGGTGCCCCAAAAGTGCCACAACCACCCCCCCACACCCCCCATTTTTGGGGGTGCCCCCACCTTCTCGAGCAGGGCCTTGCGCAGCTTGCGCTCCTCCTGCACCAGCACGAACATCTCCTTGTGCACGGCGGCCGCCAGGTTCAGGTCCAGCTTCTCGGGGCTGGCGGCCATCTTGCAGATCAGCTCCTCGTGCGAGAACACGCAGTAGCGGCGCAGGCGGCGGTAGTGCTCGATGCACTGCCGGCCCGCGGGGAGCTGCGGGGAAAATGGGGGGTCAGGGGGGTCCCCAAAACCTGGGGGCACCCCTAAACACAGCCTTGAACCCAGCAGGGTACCCCCAGTGCTGAGCCCCCAAAGCTGAGCTCAATATAGTGCCTGGGCAGTGCTCGATGCACTGCCGGCCCGCAGGGAGCTGAAAGGGATTGAGGGGGTCGGGGGGTCCCCAAAACCTGGGGGCACCCCTAAACACAGCCCTGAACCCAGCAGGGCACCCCCAGTGCTGAGCCCTCAAACTGGGAACCCCCCTGTGTGTGTTCCTGAACTGGGCACTGCTCAATGCACTGCCAGCCTGCGGGGAGTTACGGAAAACGGGGGGTCAGGGGGGGTCCCCAAAACCCTGCCCTGAACCCAGCAGGGCTGAATCCCCACACCTGGGAACCCCACCATGTCCTGAACCCAGCTCAGTACCCCCAGTACTGAACCCCCCTCATACACCTGAACTGGGCACTGCTCGATGCACTGCCGGCACACAGGGAGCTGCGGGAAATGGGGGGTCAGGGGGGTCCCCAAAACCTGGGGAGACCCCTAAACACTGCCCTGAACCCAGCAGGGCAGAGCCCCCAAACCTGAGAACCTTCCCATAGCCCTGACCTGAGCTGGGCACCCCCAAACCCTGAACTGGGTAGTGCCGATGCACTGCCAGCACACAGGGAGCTGAGGGGAAAACGGGGGATCAGGGGGGTCCCCAAAACCTGGGGGGACCCCAAAACACTGCCCTGAACAGATCTGGGCACCCCCAAACCTGGGGAACACCCCCACAGCCCTGAACTGGGCAGTGCTCCGTGCACCCCCTGCCTGTGGGAGCTGTACGGGGGTCAGGGGGGTCCCCAAAAATGGGGCACAGATATTCTGGGATATTTTCTGTCACCTCAAGGACTTTCTGTGCCCCTCCAAGCACATTTTGTGCCCCCGAGAATTTTAGGTTCTCCTTTAATTTTACACCCTCCACCCAAAAATTTCACTGTTTCCCTCTTTGTGCTCCCCTGTTTTTTTGCTATATAAAGGAATAATAATAATATATAAAGGAATAAATTATATCATATTGTATCATATCATATTGTACTATATTATATTATATTATATTATATTATATTATATTATATTATATTATATTATATTATATTATATTATATTATATTATATTATGAATCTATTACATTATATATAATAAATATATATATTTATATAATATTAAGATATAGATATATCTATACCTATATATATCTAGATATAGATATAAAAAAGATATATTATCACTATATTATTAATATAATAACTGTATATAAATATAATAACTGTACGTAAATATATTGCTATATTGATATATTAATATATTATTATATTATTGATATATATGACATATAAGAATATATAATTAATATAAAAATATATGAAAGAATAACATATAAAGGAATAATAATAATAAAAATATAAAGGAAGTCTGGAGAGTTCTGATTCCTCTAGTGTAAGCTCCATTCCTACTTTTCTAAGTACTAGGAAATCAGAGTATATACCTGTCTCCCCACGTGTATTTTCTGCACCCCCAGGTCCATTTTTCACCCCCCCAGGTCCATTTATTACCCCCCCAGGTCCATTTTTTACCCTCCCAGGTCCATTTTTTACCCCCCTAGGTCCATTTCCTGCCCCCCATGTCCATTTCCTGCCCCCCTGGGTCCATTTTTTACCCCCCAGGTCCATTTTTTACCCTCCCAGGTCCATTTTTTAACCCCCAGGTCCATTTTTTACCCACCCATGTACATTTTTACCCTCCAGGTCCATTTTTTACCCCCCCAGGTCCATTTTTTACCCCGCCAGGTCCATTTTTTACCCCCCCCAGGTCCACGTTTTACCCCCCCCAGGTGCATTTCCTGCCCCCCAGGTCCATTTTTTACCCCTCCAGGTCCATTTTTACCCCCCAGGTCCATTTTTTACTCCCCCAGGTCCATTTCCTGCCCCCCCCAGGTACATTTCCTCCCCCCCACATCCATTTCCTGCCCCCAGGTCCATTTCCTGCCACCTCAGGTACATTTTCTACCCTCCCATGTCTATTTTCTACCCCTCCAGGTACATTTTCTGCCCCCCAGGTCCATTTTTCACCCTCCCAGGTCCATTTTTTACCCTCCCAGGTCCATTTTTACCCCTCCATGTACATTTTTTACCCCCCCAGGTCCATTTCCTGCCCTCCAGGTCCATTTTTACCCCCCCAGGTCCATTTCCTCCCCCCCAGGTCCATTTCCTGCCACCTCAGGTACATTTTCTACCCCTCCATATACATTTCCTGCCCCCCAGGTCCATTTCCTGCCCCCCCATGTACATTTTTTACCCTCCCAGGTCCATTTTTTACCCCCCCCAGGTCCATTTCCTGCCCCCCAGGTCCATTTTTTACCCCCCCAGGTCCATTTCCTGCCCCCCCAGGTCCATTTCCTGGCCCCCCAGGTCCATTTTTTACCCCTCCAGGTGCATTTTCTAACCCCCCCCATGTCTATTTTTTACCCCGCCAGGTCCATTTTTTACCCCCCCCAGGTCCACGTTTTACCCCCCCCCAGGTGCATTTCCTGCCCCCCAGGTCCATTTTTTACCCCCCAGGTCCATTTTTTACCCCTCCAGGTCCATTTTTACCCCCCAGGTCCATTTTTTACTCCCCCAGGTCCATTTCCTGCCCCCCCCCAGGTCCATTTTTTACCCCCCAGGTCCATTTCCTCCCCCCCCAGGTCCATTTCCTGCCACCTCAGGTACATTTTCTGCCCCCCATGCACATTTTTTACCCCCCCATGTCCATTTTTTACGCCCCCAGGCACATTTTTTACCCCCCCCAGGTCCATTTTTTACCCCCCCCAGGTCCATTTTTCACCCTCCCAGGTCCATTTTTTACCCCCCCATGTACATTTTTTACCCCCCCCAGGTCCATTTTTTACCCCCCCAGGTCCATTTTTTACCCTCACAGGTCCATTTTTTACCCCCCAGGTACATTTTTTACCCCCCCATGTCTATTTTCTACCCCTCCATGTACATTTTCTGCCCCCCCAGGTCCATTTCCTGCCCCCCAGGTCCATTTTTACCCCCCAGGTCCATTTTTACCCCCCCAGGTCCATTTTTACCCCCCCAGGTCCATTTTTTACCCCCCATGTACATTTTTTACCCTCCCAGGTCCATTTTTTACCCCCCCCAGGTCCATTTCCTGCCCCCCCAGGTCCATTTCCTGGCCCCCCCATGTACATTTCCTGCCCCCCAGGTCCATTTCCTGCCACCTCAGGTACATTTTTTACCCCCCCCATGTCTATTTTCTACCCCTCCATGTACATTTCCTGCCCCCCAGACCCATTTTTTACCCCCCAGGTCCATTTTTTACCCCCCCAGGTCCATTTTTTACCCCCCCAGGCACATTTTTTACCCCTCCAGGCACATTTTTTACCCCCCCAAGTCCATTTCCTCCCCCCCCACGTCCATTTCCTGCCCCCCAGGTCCATTTCCTGCCACCTCAGGTACATTTTCTACCCCCCCATGTCTATTTTCTACCCCTCCATGTACATTTTCTGCCCCCCAGGTCCATTTTTACCCTCCCAGGTCCATTTTTTACCCCCCCAGGTCCATTTTTTACCCCCTCAGATCCATTTTTTACCCCCCCCAGGTGCATTTCCCGCCCCCCAGCTCACCCAGTCGGCCGTGCAGAAGTTGACGGCCTCGGCGAAGTTGTAGCCCTGGTTGAAGCCGCTGTGGTAGGCGCGGGGGAAGGTGATGACGAACTCGCCGGCGCATTGGTTGGTCCGAACCACCTGGAGGGGGGACGGGGGGGGACACGAGTGGGCTCAGCCCCGCCCCCAGGGGTGGGACAGGGCCGAGGGGGGGGGCCCTGGGGACACCCCCAACTCACGGGGACGCCGTGGGCCATCAGGGTGTTGGGGTTCATCAGGGTGACGAGCTGGTGCAGCAGGTCGGGCTGGCTCTCGAACAGCTCCGGCGTCAGCTTCTTCATCACCTCCTCCAGGTGCTCGGCCGCGAACGACGGCACCCCGTACCAGGTCTTGGGCTCGCCCCTGCAGGTGGGGGACCCAAAAATGTCCTTATTCTATTCTAAAAAACTCCCTATTCCATCCCATAAATGTCCTTATTCCATCCTGAACCACCCCAAAAACCTCCTCATCCCACCCCGTACCAGGTCTTGGGCTCGCCCCTGCGGTGGGGGACCCCAAAAATGTCCTCGTTCCATCCCAAAAAACTCCCTATTCCATCCCAAAAACCTCGTCATCCCACCCCATACCAGGTCTTGGGGTGGGGGACCCAAAAATGCCCTTGTTCCATCCCAAAAATGTCTTTATTCTATCCTAAAAACCTCCTTGTTCCATCCCAAAAATGTCCTTATTCCAGCCCAAAAATGTCCTTATTCCATCCTAAAAACCTCCTCATCCCACCCCGTACCAGGTCTTGGGCTCGCCCCTGGGGTGGGGGACCCCAAAAATGTTCTTGTTCTATCCCAAAAATGTCCTTGTTCCATCCTAAAAACCTCATCATCCCACCCCGTACCAGGTCTTGGGCTCGCCCCTGGGGTGGGGGACCCAAAAATGTCCTTATTTCCCCCTAAAAACCTCATTAATCCATCCCAAAAACCTCCTTATTCCAACCCAAAAATGTTCTTATCCCATCCCCAAAAACCTCCTTATTCCAGCCTAAAAACGTCCTTGTTCCACCCCAAAAATGTCCTTGTTCCATCCCAAAAAACTCCCTATTCCATCCTGAACCACCCCAAAAACCTCCTCATCCCACCCCGTACCAGGTCTTGGGCTCGCCCCTGGGGTGGGGGACCCAAAAATGTCCTTATTCCATCCCAAAAATGTCCTTATTCCATCCTAAAAACCTCATCATCCCACCCCGTACCAGGTCTTGGGCTCGCCCCTGCGGGTGGGGGACCCAAAAATGTCCTTATTCTATCCTAAAAAACTCCCTATTCCATCCAAAAAATGTCCTTACTCCATCCTGTACCACTCCAAAAACCTCCTCATCCCACTCCGTACCAGGTCTTGGGCTCGCCCCTGCGGGTGAGGGACCCAAAAATGTCCTTGTTCCATCCTAAAATCTTCATCATCCCATCCTGTACTACATATTGGGCTCACCCTGGGGGTGGGGGACCCAAAAAATGTCCTTATTCTATCCTAAAAAACTCCCTATTCCATCCCAAAAACCTCCTCATCCCACCCCGTACCAGGTCTTGGGCTCGCCCCTGGGTGGGGGACCCAAAAATGTCCTTGTTCCATCCCAAAAATGTCCTTGTTCCATCCCAAAAATGTCCTTATTCCATCCTGATCCCACCCTAAAAACCTCCTCATCCCACCCCGTACCAGGTCTTGGGCTCACCCCTGCGGGTGGGAGACCCCAAAAACGTCCTTATTCCACCCCAAAAATGTCCTCGTTCCATCCCCAAAAATGTCCTTGTTCCATCCCCAAAAATGTCCTTATTCCACCCCAAAAATGTCCTTATTCCACCCCAAAAATGTCCTCGTTCCATCCCAAAAATGTCCTTGTTCCACCCCAAAAATGTCCTTATTCCAGCCCAAAAATGTCCTTGTTCCATCCTAAAAACCTCCTCATCCCACCCCGTACCAGGTCTTGGGCTCGCCCCTGGGGTGGGGGACCCAAACATGTCCTTGTTCCACCCCAAAAATGTCCTTGTTCCACCCCAAAAATGTCCTTGTTCCATCCCAAAAATGTCTTGATCCCATCCTACATCACCCCAAAAACCTCCTGATCCCACCCCATGCCATGTCTTGAGCTCACCCCTGGGTGTGGGGCACCCCAAAACTGCTCCTCCTGGCCACACAAGCACCCCACAATCACCCCCTGGGCACTCAGATGCCCCCCAAACACCCCAAAGTTGCCCCTCTGGTCCCCCAAACACCCCAAAGTTGCCCCTCTGGTCCCCCAAACACCCCAAATTTGCCCCTCTGGTCCCCCAAACGCCCCAAAATCACCCTTCTGTCCCCCCAGACACCCCCTAAATGCCCCCCTTAGTGCCCACCAGTGGAGGCAGTTGAGATGGAGTAGCTCCCTAAATGCCCCCCAAGGTGCCCCCTAGATGCCCCCCTTGGTGCCCACTAGTGGAGGTAGTTGATGGAGCAGCCCCCTAAATGCCCCCCAGGTGCCCCCGGTGCCCACCAGTGGAGGTAGCTGATGGAGCAGCTCCCTAAATGCCCCCTAGATGCCCCCCAGATGCCCCCAGTGCCCACCAGTGGAGGCACTTGATGGAGCAGCTCCCTAAATGCCCCCTTGGTGCTCCCTAAATGCCCCCCAGTGCCCACAAGTGGAGGCAGTTGATGGAGTAGCCCCCTAAATGCCCCCTAGATGCCCCCGGTGCCCACCAGTGGAGGTAGCTGATGGAGTAGCTCCCTAAATGCCCCCCAGGTGCCCCCTAAATGCCCCCCGGGTGCCCCCCAGATGCCCCCCAGGTGCCCGCGGTGCCCACCAGTGGAGGCAGTTGATGGAGTAGCTCCCTAATTGCCCCCCAGGTGCCCCCTAAATGCCCCCTTGGTGCCCCCCGGTGCCCACCAGTGGAGGTAGTTGATGGAGTAGCTCCAGTGGTCCTCGATGTGCCAGCAGAAGGCCGAGAACACCATGCCCACGTAGAGCCAGGGCACCTTCATGCCCGAGATGTCGGCGTTGATGTGGCACAGCACCGACTGCTGCAGCACCGGCATCACGTTCAGGTTCCAGCCGCTGCCCGCGTACTCCTGGGGACACGAGGGGACAGTGAGGGGACAGTGTCACCGGGGATGGGGACACACGGGGGACAGCGAGGGGACAGTGTCACCAGGGATGGGGACACACGGGGGACAGCGAGGGGACATGGGGACAGCGTCACCGGGGATGGGGACAGCGTCACCCAGGGATGGAGACATCAATGGGACACACGGGGACAGTGAGGGGACAGTGAGGGGACACGGGGACAGCGTCACCCAGGGATGGGGACATCAAGGGGACACCGAGGGGATACAGGGACACCAAAGGGACAGTGCCACCTGGGGGTGGGGACATTGAGGGGACACAGGGACAGCAAGGGGACAGCGTCACCAGGGATGGGGACACCGAGGGGACAGCAGGGACAGTGTCACCGGGGATGGGGACACCGAGGGGACAGTGAGGGGACACGGGGACAGTGTCACCGGGGATGGGGACACCGAGGGGACACAAGGATGGCATCACCCGCGCACGGGGATAGCATCACCCAGGGAATAGGGACACCAAGGGGAGAGGGACATCGAGGGGACAGTGTCACCCAGGGGATGGGGACACCGAGGGGACAGTGTCACCCAGGGATGGGGACATCAATGGGACAGTGTCACCCAGGGGATGGGGACACCAAGGGGACAGCATCACTCAGAGAATGGGGACATCGAGGGGACAGTGCCACCCAGGGATGGGGACATCCAGGGGACGGTGTCACCCAAAGGGATGAGGACATTGAGGGGACAGTGTCACTGGGGGATGGGGACATCAATGGGACAGTGTCACCCAGGGATGGGGACACAGGGACAGCATCACCTGGGCACAGGGACATGGCATCACCCCCACATGGGATCAGAGACACCCCAAGGGACAGCGTCACCCAGGGGATGGGGACATCGAGGGGACACTGAGGGGACAGTGTCCCTGGCAGTGCCCCAGGGAGGTGACAGTGTCCCACCACAGGAGGTGACAGTGTCCCTGATAGTGCCCTGGGGGAGCTGACACTGTCCCTGGCCAGAGGTGACAATGCCCCTGGCAGTGTCCCCGGGGAGGTGACAGCTTTCAATGTCCCTGGTACTTCCCCAGGAGAGGTGACACTGTCCCTGGCAGTGCCCGGGGGGGTGGTGGCAGTGTCCCCGTGTCCCAGCTCCTCCTTGGGGGAGGTGACAATGCCCATCAGTGCCCTGATGGGAGGTGGGAGATGCCAATGTCCCCCCAGGGGAGGTGACACTGTGGCACTGTCCCCGCTGTCCCCATGTCCCACCTCCTCCTGGGGGAGGTGACACTGTCCCTGGCAGTGTCTTTGGGTGAGGTGACACTGTCCCCCCAGGGAGGTGACACTGTGACAGTGTCCCCAATGTCCCCAGTGTCCCACAATGTCCCTGGCAGTGCCCTGGGGTGAGGTGACACTGTTCCCCCAGGGGAGGTGACACTGTGACAGTGTCCCCGCTGTCCCCAATGTCCCACAATGCCCATCAGCGCCCTGATGGGAGGTGACACCATGGCACTGTCCCCAATGTCCCCGTGTCCCACCTCCTCCTGGGGGAGGTGACAATGCCCATCAGTGCCCTGAGGGGAGGTGGGAGATGTCAATGACCCCCCAAGGAGGTGACACTGTGGCAGTGTCCCCGTGTCCCACCTCCTCCTGAGGGAGGTGACAATGTCCCTGGCAGTGCCCCCAGTGGGGTAACACTGTCCCACAGAGGGGAGGTGACACTGTGGCACTGTCCCTGCTGTCCCCAATGTCCCACCTCCTCCTGGGGGAGGTGACAATGTCCATCAGTGCCCTGATGGGAGGTGGGAGGTGACAGTGTCTCCCCCCCCCAGGGAGGTGGCAGTGTCCCCGTTGTCCCCAATGTCCCGCAATGTCCCTGGCAGTGCCCTGGGGTGAGGTGACACTGTTCCCCCAGGGGAGATGGCACTGTGGCAGTGTCCCCAATGTCCCCAATGTCCCACCTCCTCCTCGGGGGAGGTGACAATGCCCATCAGTGCCCTGATGGGAGGTAGGAGGTGACACTGTCCCCAATGTCCCACCTCCTCCTCGGGGGAGGTGACAATGTCCCTGGCAGTGCCCTGGGGTGAGGTGACACTGTCCCCCCAGGGGAGGTGACACTGTGGCACTGTCCCCAGTGTCCCCAATGTCCCACCTCCTCCTCGGGGGAGGTGACAATGCCCATCAGTGCCCTGATGGGAGGTGGCAGTGTCCCCGTTGTCCCCAATGTCCCACAATGTCCCTGGCAGTGTCTTTGGGTGAGGTGACACTGTCCCCCCAGGGGGGATGGCACTGTGGCAGTGTCCCCGCTGTCCCCAATGTCCCCATGTCCCACCTCCTCCTGGGGGAGGTGACAATGCCCATCAGTGCCCTGATGGGAGGTGGGAGATGCCAATGTCCCCCCAGGGGAGGTGACACCGGGACAGTGTCCCCAATGTCCCACCTCCTCCTCGGCGGAGGTGACAATGTCCCTGGCAGTGTCTTTGGGCGAGGTGACACTGTTCCCCCAGGGAGGTGACACTGTGACAGTGTCCCCAGTGTCCCACAATGCCCATCAGTGCCCTGATGGGAGGTGGGAGATGCCAATGTCCCCCCGGGGGAGGTGACACCATGGCAGTGTCCCCAGTGTCCCCGATGTCCCACAATGTCCCTGGCAGTGTCTTTGGGTGAGGTGACACTGTCCCCCTGGGGGAGGTGACACTGTGGCAGTGTCCCCGCTGTCCCCAATGTCCCACAATGCCCATCAGTGCCCTGATGGGAGGTGGGAGATGCCAATGTCCCCAGAGAGGAGGTGACACTGTGACAGTGTCCCCGCTGTCCCCATGTCCCACCTCCTCCTGGGGGAGGTGACAATGCCCATCAGTGCCCTGATGGGAGGTGGCACTGTCCGCAGTATCCCCAATGTCCCGCAGTGTCCCCAATGTCCCCGTGTCCCACCTCCTCCTCGGGGGAGGTGACAATGCCCATCAGTGCCCTGATGGGAGGTGGCACTGTCCGCAGTATCCCCAATGTCCCGCAGTGTCCCCAATGTCCCCGTGTCCCACCTCCTCCTCGGGGGAGGTGACAATGCCCATCAGTGCCCTGATGGGAGGTGGCACTGTCCGCAGTATCCCCAATGTCCCGCAGTGTCCCCAATGTCCCCGTGTCCCACCTCCTCCTCGGGGGAGGTGACAATGCCCATCAGTGCCCTGATGGGAGGTGGGAGATGCCAATGTCCCACAATGCCCATCAGTGCCCTGAGGGGAGGTGGCACTGTCCCCAATGTCCCCATGTCCCCGTGTCCCACCTCCTCCTCGGGGGAGGTGACACTGTCCCTGGCAGTGTCTTTGGGTGAGGTGACACTGTCCCCCCAGGGAGGTGACACTGTGACAGTGTCCCCAATGTCCCACAATGCCCATCAGTGCCCTGAGGGGAGGTGAAACTGTGGCAGTGTCCCCAGTGTCCCCAATGTCCCCATGTCCCCGTGTCCCACCTCCTCCTCGGGGGAGGTGACAATGCCCATCAGTGCCCTGAGGGGAGGTGGCACTGTGACACTGTCCCCAATGTCCCCAATGTCCCTGACAGTGCCCTGGGGTGAGGTGACACTGTCCCCCCACGGGAGGTGACACTGTGACACTGTCCCCAATGTCCCCATGTCCCCGTGTCCCACCTCCTCCTCGGGGGACAGGCGCCGTTTGCCGTCGCGCACGGGGAAGCCGGAGCCGAACTCCTTGGAGTGGATGTCGGCGCCGTACTCCACCGTCACGTCCTCCTCGATGCTGTTCACCAGGCGCCAGAACTCCTTCTCCACCAGCTCCGTGGGCACCATCTGCGGGCACCGAGGGCATTTTGGGGGGATTTGAGGGAGGTTTTGGGGATTTGGGGTTTTCTGAGGGCATTTTGAGGGTTTTGGGGTTTTTTTGGGGGGATTCTGGGGGAGGTTTGAGAGGATTCTGGGTGGGATTTGGAGGTTGTTCACCAGAACTCCTCCACCTCCAGATGCTCCATGGGCACCATCAGAGGGCAGGGAGCTTTGGTGGGGGGCTGCAGGGAGGGGATTTGGGGGGGCCAAGGGCCTTCAAGGGGTACAGGATGGTTTTAGGGGTGTCTGGGGGAGACCTGGAGGGGTTTTGGGGTGATCCAGGGGGGTTTTGGGGTGCTCACATTGATGGGCACATTGAAGCACTCAGCCTTGAAGGCGTCACCCACATCCCCAAAGGGAGGGGAGCCAGAGGGGGTCTGGGGGGCTCAGGAGAGCCTGGTGGGTTTTGGGGGGATCCAGGCAGGTTTTGGGGTGATACAGAGAGGTTTGGGGGGATCCAGGGGGGTTTTGGGGTGCTCACATTGATGGGCACATAGAAGCACTCGGCCTTGAAGGCATCACCCACCTTCCCAAAGGGAGGGGAGCTCAAGGGGGTCTGGGGGGCTCAGGGGATCCTGGGGGTTTTTGGGGGGATCCAGGGGGGTTTGAGGAGATCCGTGGGGTTTTGGGGTGACCCAGGCAGGTTTTAAGGGGATCCAGGGGGGTTTTGGGGTGCTCACATTGATGGGCACATTGAAGCACTCAGCCCTGAAGGCGTCACCCACCTCCCCAAAGGGAGGGGAGCCCAAGGAGTCTGGGGGGCTCAGGAGAACCTGGTGGGTTTTGGGGGGATCCAGGGTTTTTTTGGGGATCCAGGCAGGTTTTGGGGATCCAGGCAGGTTTTGGGGTGATCCAGGGGGGTTTTAGGGGGCTCACATTGATGGGCACACTGAAGCACTCAGCCTTGAAGGCATCACCCACATCCCCAAAGGGAGGGGAGCTCAATGGGGTCTGGGGGGCTCAGGAGAGCCTGGGGGTTTTTGGGGGGATCCAAGGGGGGTTTAGGGAGATCCGTGGGGTTTTGGGGTGACCCAGACAGGTTTTGAGATGATACAGAGGGGTTTGGGGGGGATCCAGGCAGGTTTTGGGGGGCTCACATTGATGGGCACATTGGAGTGGTCAGCCTTGAAGGCATCACCCACCTTCCCAAAGGGAGAGGAGCTCAATGGAGTCTGGGGGGCTCAGGAGAGCCTGGTGGGTTTTGGGGGGATCCAGGGTTTTTTTGGGGATCCAGGCAGGTTTTGGGGTGATGCAGGGGGGTTTGGGGGGGGATCCAGGGGGGTTTTGGGGGGCTCACATTGAT
Organism: Zonotrichia albicollis; assembly: GCF_047830755.1. Classification (NCBI taxonomy): domain Eukaryota; kingdom Metazoa; phylum Chordata; class Aves; order Passeriformes; family Passerellidae; genus Zonotrichia; species Zonotrichia albicollis. The sequence continues at coordinate 819,853 of NC_133852.1, forward strand.
GGGTACATTGAAGCACTCAGCCCTGAAGGCATCACCCACCTCCCCAAAGGGAGAGGAGCTCAAGGGAGTCTGGGGGGCTCAGGAGAGCCTGGGAGGTTTTGGGGGGATCCAGGGTTTTTTTGGGGATCCAGGCAGGTTTTGGGGGGGATCCAGGCAGGTTTTGGGGTGCTCACATGGATGGGGACATTGAAGCACTCGGCCTTGAAGGCATCACCCACCTCCCCAAAGGGAGGGGAGCTCAATGGAGTCTGGGGGGCTCAGGGGATCCTGGGGGGTTTTGGGGGGATCCAGGGTTTTTTTGGGGATCCAGGCAGGTTTTGGGGTGATACAGAGGGGTTTGGGGGGGGATCCAGGGGGGTTTTGGGGTGCTCACATTGATGGGCACATTGAAGCACTCAGCCTTGAAGGCATCACCCACCTCCCAAAGGGAGAGGAGCCAGAGGGGGTCTGGGGGGCTCAGGAGAGCCTCGGGGTTTTTGGGGGGATCCAGGGGGGTTCAGGGAGATCCGTGGGGTTTTGGGGTGACCCAGGCAGGTTTTAAGGGGATCCAGGCAGGTTTTGGGGTGCTCACATTGACGGGCACATTGAAGCAGTCGGCCTGGAAGGCGTCACCCACCTCCCCAAAGGGAGGGGAGCCAGAGGGGGTCTGGGGGGCTCAGGAAAGCCTGGTGGGTTTTCGGGGGATCCAGGTTTTTTTTGGGGATCCAGGCAGGTTTTGGGGTGATACAGAGGGGTTTGGGGGGGGATCCAGGCAGGTTTTGGGGTGCTCACATTGACGGGCACATTGAAGCACTCAGCCCTGAAGGCATCACCCACCTCCCCAAAGGGAGGGGAGCTCAATGGAGTCTGGGGGGCTCAGGGGATCCTGGGGGGTTTTGGGGGGATCCAGGGGGGTTTGAGGAGATCCGTGGGGTTTTGGGGTGACCCAGACAGGTTTTGAGGTGATACAGAGGGGTTTTGGGGTGATCCAGGCAGGTTTTGGGGTGCTCACATTGACGGGCACATTGAAGCACTCAGCCTTGAAGGCATCACCCACCTTCCCAAAGGGAGAGGAGCTCAATGGAGTCTGGGGGGCTCAGGAGAGCCTGGGGGGTTTTGGGGGGATCCAGGGTTTTTTTGGGGATCCAGGCAGGTTTTGGGGTGATACAGAGGGGCTTGGGGGGTGATCCAGGCAGGTTTTGGGGTGCTCACATTGATGGGCACATTGAAGCACTCAGCCTTGAAGGCGTCACCCACCTCCCCAAAGGGAAGGGAGCCAGAGGGAGTCTGGGGGGCTCAGGAGAGCCTGGTGGGTTTTGGGGGGATCCAGGGTATTTTTGGGGATCCAGGCAGGTTTTGGGGGGATCCAGGCAGGTTTTGGGGGGATCCAGGCAGGTTTTGGGGGGCTCACATTGATGGGCACATTGGAGCGGTCAGCCTTGAAGGCGTCACCCACCTCCCCAAAGGGAGGGGAGCTCAAGGAGTCTGGGGGGCTCAGGAGAGCCTGGGAGGTTTTGGGGGGATCCAGGAGGGCTTTCGGGGTAGCCTGGGATGTTTTTGGGGTCCGGGGGGATTCAGGGGGTCCAGGGGGTATCCAGGGGGTTCTGGGGGTATCCTGGGAGGTTTTTGGGGGGTCTGGGGGGATCTAGGGGGTTCTGGGGGTATCCTGGGATGTTTTTGGGGGGTCTGGGGGTATCCAGGGGGTTCTGGGGGTATCCTGGGAGGTTTTTGGGGGGTCTGGGGGTATCCAGGGGGTTCTGGGGGTATCCTGGGAGGTTTTTGGGGGTCCGGGGGAATTCAGGGGGTATCCAGGGGGTTCTGGGGGTATCCAGGGATGTTTTTGGGGGTCCCAGAGGGTTCAGGGGGGCTCACATGGACGGGCATGTTGAAGTAGTCAGCCTTGAAGGTGTCACCCACCTCCCCAAAGGGAGAGGAGCTCAATGGAGTCTGGAGGGCTCAGGGGATCCTGGTGGGTTTTGGGGGGGATCCAGGGTTTTTTTGGGGATCCAGGCAGGTTTTGGGGTGATGCAGGGGGGGTTTGGGGGGGGATCCAGGGGGGTTTTGGGGGGCTCACATTGATGGGCACATTGAAGCACTCAGCCTTGAAGGCATCACCCACCTCCCCAAAGGGAGGGGAGCCCAAGGAGTCTGGGGGGCTCAGGGGATCCTGGGGGGTTTTGGGGGGATCCAGGGGGGTTTGAGGATCCAGGCAGGTTTTGGGGTGATACAGAGAGGTTTGGGGTGATCCAGGCAGGTTTTGGGGTGCTCACATTGACGGGCACATTGAAGCACTCAGCCCTGAAGGCATCACCCACCTCCCCAAAGGGAGGGGAGCCAGAGGGGGTCTGGGGGGCTCAGGAAAGCCTGGTGGGTTTTCGGGGGATCCAGGGTTTTTTTGGGGATCCAGGCAGGTTTTGAGGTGATACAGAGGGGTTTTGGGGTGATCCAGGCAGGTTTTGGGGTGCTCACATTGATGGGCACATTGAAGCAGTCGGCCTTGAAGGCGTCACTCACCTCCCCAAAGGGAGAGGAGCCCAAGGGAGTCTGGGGGGCTCAGGAGAACCTGGTGGGTTTTTGGGGGGATCCAGGGGGGTTTGAGGAGATCCGTGGGGTTTTGGGGTGACCCAGGCAGGTTTTGAGGTGATACAGAGGGGTTTTGGGGTGATCCAGGGGGGTTTTGGGGTGCTCACATGGACGGGCACATTGAGTACTCAGCCTTGAAGGCGTCACCCACCTCCCCAAAGGGAGGGGAGCTCAAGGAGTCTGGGGGCTCAGGGGGATCCTGGGGGTTTTTGGGGGGATCCAGGGGGGTTTAGGGAGATCCGTGGGGTTTTGGGGTGACCAAGACAGGTTTTTGGGGGGATCCAGGGGGGTTTTGGGGTGCTCACATTGACGGGCACATTGGAGTGGTCGGCCTTGAAGGCATCACCCACCTCCCCAAAGGGAGAGGAGCTCAAGGAGTCTGGGGGGGCTCAAGAGAACCTGGGAGCTTTTGAGGGGATCCAGGGTTTTTTTTGGGGATCCAGGCAGGTTTTGGGGTGATACAGAGGGGTTTGGGGGGTGATCCAGGCAGGTTTTGGGGTGCTCACATGGATGGGCACATTGAAGCAGTCGGCCTTGAAGGCGTCACCCCACCTCCCCAAAGGGAGGGGAGCTCAATGGAGTCTGGGGGGCTCAGGAGAACCTGGGGGTTTTTGGGGGGATCCAGGCAGGTTTTGGGGTGATGCAGGGGGGTTTGGGGGGGGGATCCAGGGGGGTTTAGGGAGATCCGTAGGGTTTTGGGGTGACCAAGGCAGGTTTTAAGGGGATCCAGGCAGGTTTTGGGGGTGCTCACATTGATGGGCAACACTGAAGCACTCAGCCTTGAAGGCGTCACCCACTTTCCCAAAGGGAGAGGAGCCCAAGGGAGTCTGGGGGGCTCAGGAGAGCCTGGTGGGTTTTGGGGGGATCCAGGGTTTTTTTTTGGGGATCCAGGCAGGTTTTGGGGGGCTCACATGGATGGGCACATTGGACTGGTCGGCCTTGAAGGCATCACCCACCTCCCCAAAGGGAGGGGAGCTCAAGGGGGTCTGGGGGGCTCAGGAGAGCCTGGGGGCTTTTGGGGGATCCAGGGTTTTTTTGGGGATCCAGGCAGGTTTTGGGGTGATACAGAGAGGTTTGGGGGGATCCAGGGGGGTTTTGGGGGCTCACATGGACGGGCACATTGAAGCAGTCAGCCTTGAAGGCATCACCCACCTCCCAAAGGGAGGGGGAGCCCATGGGGGTCTGGGGGGGCTCAGGAGAACCTGGGGGTTTTGGGGGGATCCAGGGGGTTTGAGGAGATCCGTGGGGTTTTTGGGGTGACCCAGGCAGGTTTTAAGGGGATCCAGGCAGGTTTTGGGGGGCTCACATGGACGGGCACACTGAAGCACTCAGACTAGAAGGCCGTCACCCACCTCCCCAAAGGGAAGGGAGCCAGAGGGGGTCTGGGGGGGCTCAGGAGAGCCTGGTGGGTTTTGGGGGGATCCAGGGTATTTTTGGGGATCCAGGCAGGTTTTGGGGTGATACCAGAGGGGTTTGGGGGTATTCAAGAAGGTTCTGGGGGCTCACATGGATGGGTACATTGAAAGCACTCAGCCTTGAAGGCCGTCACCCACCTCCCCAAAGGGAGGGGAGCTCAAGGGGTCTGGGGGGTTCAGGAGAACCTGGGAGGTTTTGGGGGGATCCTGGGTTTTTTTGTGGATCCAGGCAGTTTTGAGGTGATGCAGAGAGGTTTGGGGTGATCCAGGCAGGTTTTGGGGTGCTCACATTGATGGGCACATTGAAGCACTCAGCCTTGAAGGCATCACCCACCTCCCCAAAGGGAGAGGAGCCCAAGGGAGTCTGGGGGGCTCAGGAGAGCCTGGGAGGTTTTGGGGGGATCCAGGCAGGTTTTGGGGTGATGCAGGGGGGTTTGGGGGGGATCCAGGCAGGTTTTGGGGTGCTCACATTGATGGGCACATTGAAGCACTCAGCCTTGAAGGCATCACCCACCTCCCCAAAGGGAGGGGAGCCCAAGGGGGTCTGGGGGGCTCAGAGAGAAACCTGGTGGGTTTTTTGGGGGGATCCAGGGGGGTTTGAGGAGATCCAGGGGGGTTCTGGGGTGACCAAGGCAGGTTTTGGGGGGATCCAGGCAGGTTTTGGGGTGCTCACATGGACGGGCACATTGAAGCACTCAGCCTTGAAGGCATCACCCACCTTCCCAAAGGAGGGGAGCTAATGGAGTCTGGGGGCTCAGGAGAACCTGGGAGGTTTTGGGGGGATCCAGGGTTTTTTTTGGGGATCCAGGCAGGTTTTGAGGTGATGCAGAGGGGTCTGGGGGGGATCCAGGGGGGTTTTGGGGTGCTCACATTGACGGGCACATTGAAGCACTCAGCCTTGAAGGTGTCACCCACCTCCCCAAAGGGAGGGGAGGAGCCCAAGGGAGTCTGGGGGGCTCAGGAGAGCCTGGTGGGTTTTGGGGGGATCCAGGGGGGTTTGAGGAGATCCGTGGGGTTTTGGGGTGACCCAGGCAGGTTTTAAGGGGATCCAGGCAGGTTTTGGGGTGCTCACATTGATGGGCACATTGAAGCACTCAGCCTTGAAGGCATCACCCCACCTCCCCAAAGGGAGGGGAGCTCAATGGAGTCTGGGGGGCTCAGGAAAGCCTGGTGGGTTTTCGGGGGATCCAGGGTTTTTTTGGGGATCCAGACAGGTTTTGAGGTGATACAGAGGGGTTTTGGGGTGATCCAGGCAGGTTTTGGGGTGCTCACATTGATGGGCACATTGAAGCACTCAGCCTTGAAGGCATCACCCACCTTCCCAAAGGGAGGGGAGCTAAATGGAGTCTGGGGGGCTCAGGAGAGCCTGGGGGGTTTTGGGGGGATCCTGGAGGGTTTTGGGGGAATCCTGGGATGTTTTTGGGGTCCTGGGGGGTTCAGAGGGGATCCAGGGGGTTCTGGGGGTATCCTGGGAGGTTTTTGGGGGGTCCTGGGGGGGATCCAGGGGGTTCTGGGGGTATCCTGGGATGTTTTTGGGGTCCAGGGGGTTCAGGTGGTTCTGGGGTATCCAGGGAGGTTTTGGGGGGTCCCCAGAGGGGTTCAGGGGGTATCCAGGGGGTTCTGGGGGTATCCTGGGAGGTTTTTGGGGGCTTCTGGGGGGATCCAGGGGGTTCTGGGGGTTATCCTGGGAGGTTTTGGGGGCTCTGGGGGGATCCAGGGGGTTCTGGGGGTATCCTGGGAGGTTTTTGGGGGGTCCTGGGGGTATCCAGGGGGTTCTGGGGGTATCCTGGGAGGTTTTTGGGGGGTCCTGGGGGGATCCAGGGGGTTCTGGGGGTACCCAGGATGTTTTTGGGGGTCCCAGAGGGTTCGGGGGGCTCACATGGACGGGCATGTTGAAGTAGTCGGCCTTGAAGGCGTCGGCCATCTCGCCGAAGCTCTGCAGGGTGTACTCGCGCGTGGCCCTGCTCGAATCCAAACGCCTCCGGGGGGGCGCTTGCACTCCTGGGGGACACCGGGGGTCAGGGGGACATCGGGGGGGTCATTGGGGGTCAGGGGGCTTGGGGACACCGGAGGGTCACTGGGGACATAGGAGGGGTCATTGGGGACATCGGGGGCGCTCAGGGGGTTTGGGGACATCGGGGGGGTCATTGGGGGTTTGGAGACACCAGGAAAGGGTCAGGGGGTTTGGGGGACACCAGGAGGGATCAGGGGGCTTGGGAACACCAGGGGGGATCAGGGAGATTTGGGGACACCAAGGGGGATCACTGGGAAAACATCAGGGGTTAGGGGGTTTGGGGACATCGGGGGGGTCATTGGGGACATCAGAGGGGTCATTGGGGACATTGGTGGTCAGGGGGCTTGGGGACACCAGGGGGTCAGGGGGTTTGTGGGACATCAGGGGAGGACATTGGGGGGTCAGGGGGTTTGGGGACATCAGGAGGGGTCAGAGGATTTGGGGACACCAGGAAAGGGTACAGGGAACACCCAGAGGGGTCAGAGGATTTGGGGACACTGGGGAACCCTACAGAAAGCAGATCAGGGGGTCCCTGAACCCACAGATCAGGGGGTCCCCAGCCCCACACACAGAACTGGATGGGATTTGGGAGCCCCCACCCCACAGATCAGACAGACTCAAAACCATCCTGAAAGCCAGGACACCACACAAGGGGGGTTCCCAGCCCCACAGATGGGGGGTCCCTAAACCCACAGATCAGGGGGTCCCTGAACCCACAGATCAGGGGGTCCCTGAACCCACAGATCAGGGGGTCCCTGAACCCACAGATCAGGGGGTCCCCAGCCCACACACAGACAGAACTGGGATGGGATTTGGGAGCCCCCCCACCCCCAGATCAGACAGACTCAAACCATCCTGAAAGCCCAGGACACCACACAAGGGGGGTTCCCAGCCCCACAGATGGGGGGTCCCTAAACCCACAGATCAGGGGGTCCCTGAACCCACAGATCAGGGGGTCCCTAAACCACAGATCAGGGGGTCCCTAAACCCACAGATCAGGGGGGTCCCTAAACCCACAGATCAGGGGTCCCCAGCCCCACCACACAGCCTGGGTGGGATTTGGGAGCTCCCACCCCACAGATCAGAGGAACCCAAGCCCCCTCCCAGCACAAGACACCACCCACAGCTGTCCCTGCCCCACAGATGGGGGCTCCTTAAATCCACAGATCAGGGGTCCCTAAACCCACAGATCAGGGGGGTCTCTCCAAACCCACAGATGGGGGGGTCCTCAGCCCCACACACAGCCTGGATAAGATTTGGGAGCCCCCACCCCACAAAATCAGACAGACTCAAACCATCCTGAAAGCCAGGACACCACACAAGGGGGTCTGGTCCCAGTCCCACAGATCAGGGGGTCCCTGAACCACAGATCAGGGGGTCCCTAAACCCACAGATCAGGGGGTCCCCAGCCCCACACACAGCCTGGATGGGATTTGGGAGCCCCCACCCCACAGATCAGAGGAACCCAAAGCCCCCTCCCAGCACAGGACACCCACCCACAGCTGTCCCTGCCCCAGAGATGGGGGCTCCTTAAATCCACAGATCAGGGGGTCCCTAAACCCACAGATCAGGGGGTCTCTAAACCCACAGATCAGGGGGTCTCCAACCCACAGATCAGGGGGTCCCTAACCCACAGATCAGGGGGGTCCCTAAACCCACAGATCAGGGGGGTCCCCAGCCCCACAGATCAGGGGGTCCCTAAACCCACAGATCAGGGGGTCCCCAGCCCCACAGATAAGGGGGTCCCCAGCCCCACAGATGGGGGGTCTCTAAACCCACAGATCAGGGGTTCCCAGCCCCACAGATGGGGA